>NC_135556.1:8407500-8412500 GCF_964340395.1 Glandiceps talaboti | reverse complement strand
GTGAAGAAGCGTCTGTCTAAGGGCTATTGGTGACGGCGTAAGAGTGACAATAGTTTCTCCTCCATGATGTAGGCGTGGTGCGTCGTGTCATCGCACTGCCTTGATTAATTTTTTTGTACAAATGGTTTCATTTATTTGTCATTGAGTACTCGGTAGAGAGAGATAACATTTATTGTGTATTAGGGAGAGAGCGAGCTAATATTTGTATCTCTGAGAGCAAATATCGATAAATAATTACATCGCTACTGAAACCTCTACCTCTGTATGTGATTGTTAAGATATTCAAATGTACTACGTGTATATAACCTGACATCAGTAGATGGCGGCATATTTTGTCTATGATGTGCGTGTGTACACACATTGGTAAAACAGTCCCAGCGGGTAAACTGTTTAATTAATCAAACCAAAGGCTAATGCTCTCAAGCAAGCTGGTTGATCAACTCACGGTTGCACTATGAAATTAATTATTCATTTGAATTGGATATGATGGTTAGATATGAAAGAATTTCCGGGAAACGTATATAGCGGCAGTGTTGATGTCCAGATAAGAGTTTTAATTTCCCCCACTATGTTTACGAAGTCACACTCGCTATTACATATATGTTTAACGATACTGGACTTGTTGATGAAATCACATGTCTGTGTGACGTTGTTCTTTGCGACAACATCTTGATGCCGAAGGTGGCTGAAGTCAACAAGAATTCGAATGACGACAGTAAAATGATCTATGAATAAATGGAAAAACAGGAAAATAAATACAATTTGGGTTGAAAGTATTGGAGGGCCGGGGGGGGGAGGGATTCCCATCGAAAATGGTATTTTCCGCGCCTAAATGGGTAACTTTTTTCACTTCTGAAAATTCCATATTTGTGGGATCGATAACATGGGAACTGTCTCCATGCTTTAGATATACCTTCACACACAGCATCAAAATATAGGTAATTGACCGGATGATTGCGACTGGACTCACAATGGGTCTGAGTTTTTTTATTGGAAAGGGGTTACATAGTTACGTGTATATGTGCTCAAGTTATCTAGTTTGGAACTCCTCAGCAGACACAGAAGTTGATGGTTTAACAACCCTGCAGATTGAATAGGTTGGTATATGGATGATTGGTATGATAGACAGATGGAAGGGAAAGGCCGAGAGATTTGTCAATGGGAGGGATGGGATGATGGATGGATGAATAGCTTATGGATAGGTGGATGGATTGTGAGATGATAACGGGATTCGTGGAATTGACGAGATTTGGTGGATGGATGAATGGATGGATGAATGGATGGATGGGTGGGTGGGTGGGTGGGTCGGCGAGTGCGAGCACCACAAACGGATAAATATGTGAATAGGTGGATGGGAGGGAGGGAGGGAGGGATGAAGGGATGGATGGATGGATGGATGGATGGATGGATGGATATGATTGATGGGTTTAGGGATGGATGGATGGAGGGGGAGGGAGGGAGGGAGGGATAGAGGGAGGGAGTAGATGGAGATATAACAGACTAGAGTGGGTATTTTAGATAGCACAACATGCTATCAACCGAATACTTGTGCAGAATATTACAAATAAAAATTGACTCGATCAAAGGCGACGTATTTTTTCTACTATATGATGATAACATTATGACGTACTTGTAAATATAATGATGACACCACAATCACCTATAGTCATGTGATTCCCTTTACTTAAAAAAACAAAGTCATCATCCAATACCACACACAATTACGTACTTTATGCATACGATTGTAGATCCAAGAGATTTAAGTGATCAGCTATCCTTAATCCCTCGGTAAAGTTTACAATCTATGGTGAATTTCAATCACAACGAATCATGAATACGATGTATTTTGTAACGTCATCAGTATATAATATATCTATGACCGTGGTTCAAGTTCTGAACTTTCAGACAAGGTAAACAGGCTATATGACGTACAGTATATTTTTAATAAGTCTTCGGGGGGGGGGGGGTTGACCTTAGCATAGAATGCGCCTCGGACATAAAAATATTGCCTTTGCTTTTACTTTGAAGAGTGGATGGTCTATGCTTTGACTCTGTTCAAGAAAACTCAAACCCATCACGCCAAAAAGGGTGGGGGGGGGGGGTTACTATTAAAAAAAACAGAGTTCAAAGAGATATCAATTTTAACCATTTTAAAATCAAATATGGCCACCGGATACTGAGGTAAAATAAAGGGTGGTCGATTTTCTAGGGAAGAAGACGGTGAACCAAACAAGCTTCCCTAAAAAATGGCACAGTTCAAAGAGATTGGTAGAACTTTGATTTTCAGGAAAATTTGTCCCGAAGGCTAATGCTGCGTTCATGTGGTGATTTTCTTCCGTAAGCTAATGTGTCTGTCAGTGTCAAACGTCGGGTGATTAAACTCCATTAGTATCACAGCAAGGAGGTTTAAGAGAATCCTTATACCTCCATGATCATATTATAGGTTAGTGACACTGACAGCGGCGTGATAACATGGCTCGTCGCCCGAGGGCGCCCTAAATTGTCATGAAATCATGATAGGAGATCGTATTCAGCTTCAAAACAACTTGTTGGACAAGTTACTACGTTGCCCGTGGCCGTGCTTCATTACGTTGATAACAACCCCCCCCCACCCACCCACACACCACACACTCACACTCACACTCACACTCACACTCACACTCACACTCACATAGAATCAATGCAAAGTCTATAAATGAGTATATCACGTGATGATTTCGCTGGCAGCCTGAGGTTCTGTGGTTTGGAGTATTATTTTATTTTTATAAAAACAAGGGGTAGCAATAACAGAAAGAAGTGGCATATATGACATAAAAGGCAAACACAGAAATAAAAACAACAAAACAGGTAAAATTATTATCCAATATCCACTTACACTACACTACAACCAATTTAACCCACTCAGGACTAAATCAAGTTTTTGTATCTGGTTTGCATTTTTTTATGGCATTTTAAAACTTGTTTGTTTGGTTGTTGTTTGTTTGTTTATGTATCTTAGTATTGTTTTAATAGCCCACTGCGCCACATTTCCATAGCTTTCACCGTCTTCTCTTATATATTTTTTATTAGATTTTGACTCATCGTTTACTCATACGACTGTGGATCTTTAGTTTTATTTTTTGGACCTTTTTTTAGTTTGTATTACTTGAATCTTTGTTCATGTTCATGTTCATGTTAGTAACGGTAACAGGACAAACGCCCCCCCCCCGGACAAATGCCCCCCCCCCCCCCAGCAAATGCCTATAGTAGGACTATGGCTCACAATTCAACCAAGAAAGGCATTGGTTTTTAGGGTTACTTAGCATTTCTACTACAGTGTGATTGAAAGACGTGATTTCATGCAGTGTACTTAAAATTAAAAATACGATTTTATCACTTAATATTTATGCAATCAGCAGATTCCAGAGGTCTACACAAATTATTGCCAATTTCGAGAATCGTCACGTGCTTGACTTTTTAAGGGGAATAGCTCACAACCTCCAATTTTGAATATTATAGTAATATTTAGTATTTATGCAATCAGATTCTGGAGTTCTGCACTTAAGCAATGCCTAGTAACTGCCTTATTTAAAAATCAAATCCCATGTTTATCACACTTTGCTGTTTGTATTTTTCTTTATAGTCTTCACAATTTCAGTCTAATGTCCGAAATAAAATGTGTATGTGTATATGTATATAACAATGACTGTGTTTGAGTTAAGTCATTTTTAACATAAGTACACCACCTGAAATCACTTTATAAGCACGCTTTTGGTAATAATACAATAAAAGTGATAAAACCAAATCATGCCCTATTTGGTTGAATTCAACATTTTTTGAACATCTTCTGTCCATTCTATTCGTCAGTTATATATTAAAAGTGATAAAACCATACTTTAAGTGTACTCCCAAAATCTGGATTTTTTGGATCGCTATCCATAGGCAATGACAATCTTACCGGGGGCGTTTGTCCAGGGGGCATTTGTCCTACGGGGGCGTTTGTCCAGGGGGCATTTGTCCTACGGGGGCGTTTGTCTGGAGGGCATTTGTCCGGGGGCGTTTGTCCGGAGGGCATTTGTCCTAGAACCGTTAGTAACATGTTAACAACTTTGTGAGTTATGTTATATAATGTCATATCATGTCATGTCATGTCATGTCATGTCATGTCATGTCATGTTATGTTATGTTATGTCATGTTGTCATGTCATGTCATGTCATGTCATATCATGTTATGTTATGTTATGTTGTGTTATGTTATGTTATGTTATATTATGTCATGTCATGTTATGTTATGTTGTGTTATGTTATGTTATGTTATGTTATGTTATATTATGTCATGTCATGTTATGTTATGTTATGTTGTGTTATGTTATGTTGTGTTATGTTATGTTATATTATGTCATGTTATGTTATGTTGGGTTATGTTATGTTGTGTTATGTTATGTTATGTTATGTTATGTTATGTTATGTTATGTTATGTTATGTTATGTTATGTTATGTTATGTTATGTTATGTTATGTTATGTTATGTTTGTACATGCATTTGATGTTGATATTGATCACAATGATAATAAAGTTTCTTGTATTGTATCTTGTACTAAATGTTCTTTATTAGTAGACATTAGTCTAAGAATTGATTTGGTATACTCGTCACTTATCTTTATCATAATTCAAATACTCTTTTCATGTCATTCACTGGTAAACTGTTCTCCAGATAGAAGCAAACATGAATTCATATCTGTAATGGGTGAACGACAATAATGTCAGGCCACCAAAACCCCTGAACACGAAACAACCTATAACGATAAACATACGATAGTGTGTTGAAACTGGAGACTTTACACCCTCTAGAATTACTAAATTGCTTATCGTGAATTGGTGAATGGTGAATTAGAGGAAATCTACATCATATGATGATGAGTGGTGGTTATCTGAGAGGAGTATACCCTCATTTGTACCAAGATAGGTGGTTTCAAGACGTTTGTCGTTTTCCCTTACTTTATTTCCCAACTTGTAGCTTTT
>NC_135556.1:8392500-8402500 GCF_964340395.1 Glandiceps talaboti | reverse complement strand
AAATCGCCCTGATTCGTTATCCTCGAATGTCTTTTCAATTGAGAGCTTTTCGATGTCATATGATTGTCACTGTGTTTGTATTACCCGTAGAGACATAGCTCAGTTAATTCAATAAATGAAAATATTTCAAATTATCTCAGAAACGAAATTTATATATATAACTCTGGAAGAGTCAGAAAAAAAAACCATCTATAAAATATGTACTATTACATATACAACGGCATGCCTGCATGTGAACCAATATTACTACAGTGAACCACACGTAAACGGAATGCCTCCAACAATACGACTGTTGTGTTGTCGCGCGTCATTACCTTACATGAAAATGCCAATGCATTGAAGTGTGAAGGAAAGCAAGCAGCACCTTCTCTGAAAATATCTCACTTAACCCAAAAAAAAAACTTAGGATGTGCATAAATTTCATTAAGATTCATGTATTTCCGCCTAATGCGAAGACAACATGTCAGCTAGCATTGCTGTAGTCGTGTGTGGTGGGGTATTTTTTGTACTAATTTACTAACTTCAATGTGAAGATAAAGCCAACAATTACTGTTTGCAACTCTAGGGTCGTAAATGTCACAATTACTAAATTTCAACCGTAAGGCTAAATCCACACTTGACCTACTCAACCAATTCTACACGAGCACGTTTCCATTCTTATTCTTATAGACACGATTGAACCATCTTTTTACCACTACTACACTACAAGCTTTCATTCACTCTGTATACAGGGAACAAGGCATGAGAAGGAATTGCCAAGGTGTAGTAGAAATTGTATAAGATCATACTTCGATTAATTAACATATATTCAAACCTAACCCAAGTAAGAGAAGCTTTTGAAGTGTTTGCATTCTATATATAGTATTATATTAATCAATCATTAAACCTGTACTAGCTACAACTGGGAAATATACTCACTAAAGATTGATCAGCTACTTAGAAAAGACACTGTATCTGTTAATTACCGGTCAATATTATCTGTTGGTAGCTATAGTGTATACGTAGTTGCAAGTTTAAATCTTGAGCGGAAGTTTGGTTTTGAATCTATCACTATCTTATTAAAACTGTACTAGTTAAAAAGTTAGTGTCATTTGACGATCAGAAATCCAGCATATATTTACTGCAAATTGTTAAAATAGAAATAATTACACATTACACATGTTAATCAGTGGTCAGTATTAATTATCGATGAGCAGTACAGTGAACAGGTTGAAATCGTGATCGCCGTTGAGGGCGATGATATTTGGATGCGGATCCAAAAAAAAATCAATTTTGATTTTATTTATCGAGTATAGAGATACAAAGAACATGTTTACCCACAGGTGATACAATACTCAGCAGGGTGGACAATATTACGAGTAAGTTATTGTACCTAGTAACAAAATATTTATTTTTAAACTGTTCCAGTTGTAGCTAATGCAACTGTAAGCACAGGACACTCAGGCTTAGTAAGTTATGTATACGAAAACAAACAAACAAGATAAATAAATAAACAAACAAACGAACAATAAGTAAATGAATAAATAAATACTGAAAAGTACCAACAAGATAGTTACAAATCATTATAAACAAGAATGTACAATTGTACATACCAGTACAATGGTGACCATTTCGCATATAGGAAAACATATAGTAATTCTTGTAGTTGATAATGATTTGTAGTCATTCTCTTGTAGATGCTTGTTAGTATTTATTTATTTATTTATTTATCTATTTATCTATTTATTTATTTATTTATTTATTTGTTTGCTGGTTTATTTATTTATTTTTGTTTGTTTGTTTGTTTGTCTGTCTGTCTGTCTGTCTGTCTGTCTGTCTGTCTGTCTGTCTGTCTGTCTGTCTGTCTGTCTGTCTGTCTGTCTGTCTGTCTGTCTGTCTGTTTGTTTGTTTGTTTGTTTGCTTGTTTGTTTGTTTTCGTAAACATAACTAACTAAGCCTGAGTGCCCTGTGCTGTAACTAACTTCGACGTGAAGGTAAAGCCCACAGTTACTAGGATAAATGTTAGACTGTCAACAGTCGTCCTGACTTCTTCGTAACACATCTTTGAATACTATTTTAGTTGATGAAATGGCATTAGAACTAGAACTCTGTACATGTAGCTTTGCTGTAAGTATATATGTATATATACTATTAGGCGTTCGATGAAGTCAAGAGGGCCGACGTCGGATTACATGTATATGAGTTCTGTTCTACCCACTCGGAGCGCGATGTACCCGGGTAGACTGCATTCGGATTATTATATCGCATGTTATAGGTTATGTGCGCATAATTAGCAATATTAAAATGAAATAACATTCCATGAGCTTTTATTCAGGAATACGACAAAATAAATCTAGTGTCTGAATACAGACTAGGTAAATGTCACAATTACTAATTTCAACCATAAGGTGCAATCCACTCAACCATTGCTAATCGGGCACGTTTCCATTCTTATGCAGCGACAATATAGATATGATTGAACCATCTGTTTACCACTACTTCATTACAAGCTTTCATTTACTCCCTATACAGGAAACAATAGACATGAGAAAGAATTGCCAACGTGTAGTAGAAATAGTATAAGATCATAGTTCAGTCAACTGATGTTCAAAACTAACGTTTTTGTCATCAATCATTAGAAGTATTTGGATATGAGATCCTGACTAGTCATGCCCACTGTGTGACACAATAACACACAATCAGACACTAAGACATACATAGAGCAAGTGAAGTTTTGATGAAAACACAACTTTACTCAACATCTACACCATTCTGCGTTTATCTTAGTACCCGAGTGTATGTGTGCTGCTAAGGTACGTGTCCATCAGTGGGGATGACTGATCAGCTTTGATGAGGATCTCATATCCATTTACTTCTAATGTTGGCTTGCCTGGCTCATAAAAGAACGTATTTGTCCCTAGCAGTGTTCATACTATTTGGCAAACCGTTGTAACATCAGTTGCGGGTATGTGTGTGTGTATGGGGGGGGGGGGGGTTTATAATTTCAGACGTTTACAGTTTTGTTTCGTTTGTTCAGTTAGTTGTGCACTATGTGACACATGTTGTCTACATTTTGATGAAAATTTCAACAATTACATAGAATTGTTTGCGAGATTGCCCCCTACTCCGCATTACTCAGGTGGGTATTAGAACAACTGCCCCCTGGACAACTGCCCTCGCATAAGGCACAAAGTAATCTGGACAACTACCACCTGGATGGACGTCTATAGCTGGATGTTCCATCCTCGATAGCGATGTTCGGTTGTGTATCTGAAGAACACCCGAGGTCTAGCAGCTAGACTAATTAACACCATATTTGTAATCATGAATAATTAATAAGTACCCTCACCCAATGTGAAAATGCATGGTTCTGTTGACAAGTCAACTTTAATTTGATGGTGAGTAACTATTATTTGGTGAGCATGCATCCAGTGAACGGAATACAGGACAGGATCGTACACATTTTGAATAACATGTAGAGTTAAAAACCTAATTTAGGCATTTCCCCTTATACCTCCATGGTTTACCTCACTCTGTCATATGCACGTGCATGCAAAAGTGTATCCTTCGATGTCTGGGCATATTGCTTGCCGATTATTAGTAGTGAGGGTGATAATGACTTCATTGTTACATGTTCTATAAGACGTGTGACGGTATATAACACGTAAGGAGATCCTTTGCTACAGTGGAATCATTATTTAAACAATAATGTACGCCCTCCCAGCCCATAATGGACGAAAGCAAACTTTGAACGACATAATGGGCGAGGCGTCAGCCGAGCCCATTATGGAGTGCAAAATTTGCTTGAGTCCATTATGGACTGGGAGGACGTACATTATTGTTATTATTTTATAGTTTTGCCAATTCCAGTGAATTTGTAGACCGAGAAACGCAAAACAACGTATAATATACACAGCGCTGAACATTGTCTGCCATGTTCGGCCCGGAAGCTGAATACTAATCATAGCGACACACGTACGTACACGTACACGTACACGTACACATATACACTCCAATGAACTGCTGTGAACACAAATTTGTTTCATGAATGCGTTGTATTTTTAAACAGTAGAAATGACAATCATAAGTAACAACATACATTTCGAAAAAGTACCTAGTCGTATGGAGAAACAGAACAAATAAGCTTGTATTGTTATGCTCGTTCCGGGGCCGCGATGCCCAATAACGGAGTACATTATCAGTAATAATGTACAGCGATGACGTCACAAAATTCACTGGAATTGGTAATGCTATAATATAATATCTAATAAACCCGGACCAGTATGATCGCGCTCTATCAAACGGACACCGAACTTTTGTTTTTATAGAGGTACGACGATGCCGGCAACAATCGCGGTGTTTCATATACTGTTTATACACTTACATCACAGAACTTTCGAAACAACACTCCTTCGTTTAAATGACAATTGATCTGTAACGGAAAATGTATTAGACTTAGGGAGCGATCAGTTTTTACGGCCGGGGGCGGTAAATCAAGGGGGACCACCTCAATTATTTTTACAAAGGGGTCACCTTATTTCCAACAACTGAACGAAATCATGAACCACCCTGCTGTACTTAAATTTCCATACATCAAGTGTATGTGCATACAATAAACCATAAATAATGGCTATAAATATACATTCAAATATAACAAACTCTTTGTCTCTTGATACATTCCAAGCATATGACATGGAGTCATAACATTGCACCTTTTAAGCAACAGTTTTGTTAGAAATGACTTCTCAATATTGCAGGCCATTATTAGTTGCATTGTGTCATCATTTGGTATAAAAACTTGCATGATTGTGTAGCTGTAACGTAACACATAAGAAATGAAATACCTTGAAATTTACTGGATGGACTGACTCTAAAATCTGTGCATCCATTGACCTGAACATTTTGAATTGCACACAAACATAGCCAATAGAGACACACTTTCAAATAATTTTATGAATTTGTATCTCTAAATGGTAACTGACCTCCACTGTGCATGTTTTCCCAACATTTTCTCACTTTCTACTTGATCTTTTTTATTGTTTGTGTCAATATGACTTATTTTCACCTTTTAAACCCTAAAATTCATGATACTTTTATGATATATCTAAGTTGTGTTTTACTTCTGAATGGCTTCCAAAGGGTGTTCATTTTCCAAAAAGCTCTTACCATGGGAGGGCGACACCCCTCCCACCCCCACCCCACACCTGCATAGCAGGCGGGGGCACGACTTGAAATGATTTAAACTTTTGAAACCCTAAAATTAGTGATACTTTTATGATATAACTAAGTTGTGTTTTACTTCGAATGGTACTCTAAATGGCCTCCAAAAGGTGTTCGTTTTTCAAAAAGCTCTTGCCATGGGAGGGGGCACCCCCCCCCCCGCTTCTATAGCAGGCACGCACTTCTCCTCATACTTTTTCCAGTTTTCTCCCTACTTTGAAACCAAGTGAAACCCCTAGGTTTACAATTATATTAGCTCCATTTCTAATATTGTAATTTATATTTAGCTGAATTAATCTATAATGGTAATAGTTCACTCAATCTAAGAGATATCCTAGAACCTTTGGTTACTAAACCATGTCCATGAACAGACAATCATACTTCTCATAGGGTTCCTGTCTAAAGAGCTTTATACATGTGAAGCAATGGATTTGGGATAGCAATTTACCAGATACACTTAAACTTACTGTAAATGTAACAAGTAAAATTAACTATGCAGTGTGTGCTGTATTGTGCTTTGAGAATCTAGAGTGTCTTTTGCAAGAACAAGAAGAATGTTTCTTGTCAACAGATGTCGGGGGGGGGGTATGTGTGTTTTTTTATTTGTCAGATTTTTTTGTGGATGAATCGCAGGGGGGGGGCACTATTTTTAAGTCTAACACGAACAAGAAGTCACCGGCCCACCCCGGCCGTAAAACTGATCGCTGCCTTACCTTACTTGTACATTTGATTTATGTAGAATACGTGCACATTGCACATTGTGCATACGGACTGTGTTAGCAGAATTCAACAGAATTCTGTATCGACCATAGTACAAGATTAGACATTCTCAGGGGAATAGCCCACAACTTGCAGTTTTAAACAATAGTAATATCTTTATCAATAAATGAAATATGTGAAAACTTAAGATAATTATGATTTTGAAAAATGTACATTTTCTTATCTTAGAACATGAAATAAAGTTTGTATATAGCTCGATGGACACTGTTTTCAGGCTGAGTGCTTTATCCGGGGACAGTCATCCAAGGGGCAGTTGCGCTACGGGGGGAGTTGTCCGGAGCGGGCAATTCCCCGGGCAATTGTTGGGGTAGGGGGAAGTTGTCCGGGGGCAGTTGTCACAGAGGAAGTTTTCCTAACAAGTACTAACTTCCGATGATTCTCCAAATGATCTCCGGCCAATTAAGAGTGACCAGTGACCACCCATTCAGTAAGGGGTTGTTTGTTAAACGTTCACATTACATTGTTGATGGGCTTCTCCACTGTCTATGGTTTCGCAGTCGAATATTAGAGATTTCTCACGTGCGGTCACTGTCACCAAGATACTACTTTTAAAAATGTTTGCTTTTCATAGTGACTACACATGGCTACATGACACGTGTTGCAATCGAAATGTATCAGTCCTTGGGAAATCTTATATAGGGGTTCTTATGAAATTTGTATAACCTTAGAATGCACGAGCCATGGGAACGAGCAGCACTTTACGGCAAGGGAGGGGCAATATGCAAATTAGGTCTCAAAAATAGAATGTTTGGGTAAAATGCTTCAATAACCATTTTCTCCAAAACTACTAAGGCAATTGAGTTCAAATTTCTTGTGTAGGTCTCATTTGATGAGCAGATATAAGTTTGTTCAAGACAGGTTGATTGGGTCATTGCTATGCAAATGAGGTCTAAAACTAGAATTTTTGGTAAAAATGCTTCTCCAAAACTACTGAGACAATTGACTTGAAATTTGTTGTGTAAGTGTCTTGGGATGAGCAGATATAAGTTTGTTCAAGACAAATTGATTGGGTTATTAATATGCAAAATTAGGGGTAAAAATAGAATTTTTGTAAAATGGAAACTATAAAGTACAATATTTTACCAACTTTCTGTGTGAAATGTGTTCTATACTGTGTGTGAGTTACCATATGAAATACTAACCACTTTTTTACTTTGTACTTTGCTAAAACAAAACTTCATAGTGGAAGAGCTGAGGAACAGAACCACTTCTACACATGTTACAAAAAAACCAACCCCTCCCCCCCCCAAAAAAAAAACAAAAAAAACAAAAAAAAAAAACAACAACAACAGCGGAGCTATTCTGACCATTAGGTCATTAATTCATAAAACAATTTTATCTTGGATTCCTACTTGAAAAATGAGTGTGAAGAAAATATGTCCATGTTTGTAACTCAATTAATAAATTTGTCAAATGTTTGTCATTGTACGTACATGATAAAATTGTTTTATTGATTAAAATAAAAATCCAAAATAAATGTCCAAAACTCATCTATATGGCCACTTTAAGGTTATGTACCTTTACATAATAACAAAAATAATAACAAATAGTTTGTTTTAAAAGCTCTGACAAGTTGAATGATGTATTCTTACGAAATAGTAGACATTAAATTCTGCCATTGTTCCTTATTCTCGGTGTTGTTGAACAAAAGAGAGTAAACAGTATTTGCAATGGCATTGTAATTTCAATAATTATTCATTTTGCCTACTTTTACAGAAAACAATCACAGCAAAGTACCTCACCAAATATGATAATATTGGTCAAATAGCCAAGTAAATTATCTTTTTGAAATAGATTCATTTTTTTTCTGTTTTACATTTTCATAAAACAAACCGGGTTAATATTTTTTTGAGATATGAAAGCCAACTTGTATTCATTAAAGTGAAAAAATAATGTATTTTTAAAGTAAAATAAGGGCAAGAAAAGTAGAGATTGACCATGTACTATTATTGCACAATACTTAGGCAACGCATTATTCAAGCAATGATATAAAGGACGTGAACTACGTCAAGCATGAAGACTGAATTAATCATGTAGCCTAAATACACTGACCCTACTTTTTACAAGTGCATAAGGAACGAGTGAAACAGTCCCAATCAATACTACTTTTTACCCGTTTTAGCAATTTATGGGGAATTGTCAAACTCACATGAATATCACTTCAATGCTTGATCAAGTAGTCAATTTGAACGATTTCCCACGACATCAATTGTGTACTTTACAATACTAGTAATTAACTATACCACGAATCTAATACAGGCTAAAATTGTCGATTGTAATGTTGGTCGCAGATATAGACCATTTTTACATCCGTTTTTAATGACCAGGTGTTTCATTACATGCAATCTACCTTTCTCCTCACAATCATATACACTACTATTGTTGACGTCAGTAACTCGATCTATGATAATCAAGGACGTAGAGCTCGTCATTGTTTCCTGCTTGTGACTCTACATTTGTGTGACCTCAACTGTTTTAACTGATATTTCTTATGCAGTGAAATGCAAATGCCTAGAACTGTGTGCTCGATTAGATTACATAGCATATTCAGATAGTCACTAGGTTGATTGATTGATTGCTTTCTTGCTTGCTTGCTTGCTTGCTTGCTTGCTTGCTTGCTTGATTGATTGATTGATTGATTGATTGATTGATTGATTGATTGATTGATTGATTGATTGATTGGTTGGTTGATTGAGTGATTATATATAGCATAGGACCTGTAATTTATGTAATATATATATATATATATATATATATATATATATATATATATATATATATATATATATATATATATATATATATATATATATATATATATATATATATATATATATATATAGGAAGTCAGTGGTAAGATTTGTCCGTAGTACAGTGCTCGATACGTCTGCACGCAGAGCGGAGTATATGTTGAGGGTAGAAGAAAATCAAGTCGGGTTTTTCGTCTCTACAAGCCTGTTTCGTGAGTAAATCACTCGTCAGGAGATGTTGATGTACATCAACATCTCCTGACGAGTGATTTACTCACGAAACAGGCTTGTAGAGACGAAAAACCCGACTTGATTTTCTTCTACCCTCAACATATATATATATATATATATATATATATATATATATATATATATATATATATATATATATATATATATATATATATATATATATATATATATATATATGTATCCTTGATGGTAATTACACACTGAACCTGTTTCCACAGTGCTAAAATGTATGTATGTATGTATGTATATATACATATGTGTGTTTGTAAGTGTGTGTGTGTGTGTGTGTGTGTGTGTGTGTGTGTGTGTGTGTGTGTGTGTGTGTGTGTGTGTGTGAACAACTTGGAGTATATAAGAGTAATTCAGGGTTATCAAATTAATCTTGAGTAGTGTTTTTATGCTTCACTAAATAGGTACATACAAACGTACACACTTCCATTTTAATACATAAATGAAAGTGTAGACATTCAATATTAAAGGCGATATCAAATGCTATCTCATGCAATGCTAAATTTTCTAACATTAATTTTTTTTCAATGACAAAATATTTCGCGGCCCCCCCTTTCAAACCATGAGAATTTTCATGCCCCCCCCCCCCTTCAAGCCTCCCATTTTTTTCATGCCCCCCCCCCCCAATTTCTCCCCAGGGCCCCCCCCTGCCGTAAATTCTGTCCGGTCCCTTATGCGAGAATGAATATTCATAATCTCTGGGTTCATAGTTACAAATGAAAATCTCTACTCACAGAGTCAAAAAGTATTTGGTTGTGAATCCAAAATTTACTTCCAAGTTTACTTCCAATTTGTATTTTTTGACTCTGTGAGTGGAAATTTTCAATTGTAAGAACAGATTGATGAAATAATAGTGGATAGTAAACAATTTGTTGTACTCTCTTTTAGTTTAGTATATCTAAAGATATATTGTATCATATTAAAGTTGAAAATCATTTGATCTCTAAGTGGGGTGGGGGGTGGGGGTAATGTAGATACAGGTCGTGAACGTGAACTGCATTGAATATGGA
>NC_135556.1:8312500-8387500 GCF_964340395.1 Glandiceps talaboti | reverse complement strand
CACAAGTCATTGTATTAATAGTATCAAGTGGTGGACAACTGATTTAAAAAACTGTATGTATGCCGAAGTGACTATTCAACTTTATGGTGATTGAATGGTTAATCTCAATATTATATTCTAATTTGTAGAATCGCATATGATTGGTTGGTTGGTTGGTTGGTTGGTTGGTTGGTTGGTTGGTTGGTTGAATCCAATCAGTGACATCAAGTGGCCAAGCGATGTACCGATTTGATTTGTCATATTCAAAATCAATTTTTGCCAAAATTATCAATTTTGTGTGTCGGAGATGACATTCGCTCACCTCATGTGGGGGTCCGAGGGGATCTCCCTCTAGAAGCCCTGGAGGATTTTTACTCTTATAGCCAATATTTAGGCTATTCAGACTCTTTCAAGCAATATCTTAATCCCTGCTTTACAAGACAGCACCATCAAATATCAGAAACTATTCTATTATAACTTACATAGGGTTGAAATATGTTCTTAAAAAGTTAATTGGTAAGGGAGATTTGGAGTTTAAGGCAATTTTAGACTATCTTGGCAAACATGTCACATCTTTAAAAGACAATATCATATCAAATTAGAATAGGGTGAAAATAATTAAGAAAAGTTTAATACCATTATGACAGTAAAAAGGTTGTTGGTGCATCTGATTGTTGGTTGAATGCATGGGTGACCCCCGGGGGTTATAGGGAGTCCTTGGAGTTTTCCCCTGGCAGATCTGCAGTTTTTTCTTCTATTAAGGCAATGTTTAGGTTATTCATAGCTTTTGAGGTAATATTCCCAAGCTTCGAAAAGCTAACGTAAATGTAAGTTTTAAATGAGTTTCCCATGTCACACAAAATTGTGCCCGTTACACTTGGTATAGGGGCATTAATATTGCATGTAAGCTTATAGTAAAGTCACAGGTATGTCGGAGAACTTTAGGTGGTCATACCTAGTGTATAATAGAAACTGGAATCTGATGAGACGTGGTGATTTGTAGTGTCAATAACATGTAGTGTCCAACATAGAAAGTGTATTAATCCCTTCTGACAAGTTCATACTGACGAGTAGAACAATTTAGATTAACTTCTTTTATAAACTATCTATGAAGATTACCATTACGAAACCTTCAAGTTCACTTTTGTCCCAAAGTGCAATATTTAAGTGAAGCATTGATTGTGAAACAGCCAAGCATTTACATGACATGTTCTGTAACTAGTGTGGTAGCAAGGTAATACATGTATATGTATAGTTATGTTTGAACTAATAAGGGAGTGTACAGTTTTAACTTCCAGGGGGGGGGCGGAGGATTTTCAGGGGGGGCCACCAATTTTTCTCAAGAAAAATTAGGGGGGGGGGCTAAACAAAAATTTCACTATTTGTTAGGGGGGGGCCACAAAAAAAACCTAAACCTGAATGTCAGGATGGACAAGTGCCAGATATGTATATAAAATAAAATATAGGCAAAACCCAACACTTGACTGTGCACAATGTCCTACAGAAGTAGCATTTAACATGGATTGATGATAAAACAGTGCACAAACCTATTAAATCACAATATTTGTATTCAGTGAAACAAAAATTGACCGGCGACTCTACCACTTCTCAAGGTAACTTTCCCATGAAATTGTGTAGGACTTGTTTCATCACAATCACTGTCTGAGATATCAGCCGTGCTTGAAGTTTCAGAGTTATCAGAAAAACAATCATCACTGTCTATAACACCTATTATAGCATTTTCACTTTCAGAGTCACTACTTTTGTATCACTGATCAGATGTCTGTAGTTGTAGTTTGAAGTTCATTTGCAGTCACTTTTCTTGACTTAAATTCAGGTGTTCCAAGTATGTGCGTTGATATTATGTCTACTTTTTCTCCTTTTAATTTTCTATATTTTGGCAATTTATGCTTGTCTAGATATTTATCTAGCTCTTTTACGTTCAGTTTTTCTAGAGTTCCACTTATGAATAACTGCAACCAGTCATAGTCATTATAATTCTTGTTTTCTCTTTTCTTCTGTACCTCTAATCGATGTCTGGATCTAATGTTTTTCATCCTCTCCAAATTTTTCAAATGTTCAATGTAGTTTTTAACACTGTTCACACTGACAATATATTTCTCTAAAACGAGAAATAGCAGCTTCATCATTTAATTGTTTTGAAACATAGAGCTTTTTTAAGTTAGCACGTGGTTGGTAGTCATCAACAGTTCGATTTGTGTTTGGTGTTTCAAACACATCCATATAATGACCTGGGTTGTGCATATCTGGCATAGGATGTGGTATTCTGTTCATAGATGGCGATACCCAATCTGAAGTGGAACAGTAACTGCACTTTGAGCCATTTTGTATATATGAATCCCTAATAAATTCCATATAGAGCTCACCAATATTGTAATGGGTTTCAATAAATTTCATTCTATCACCATGGTAGGGTTCAAGTATTATATGATAGATTTTGTGAGTTTGAATTAAACACAAAATTATTCACAGGTGCTGGGTGAGGAATGTATTCATAGCAAGCCATGCATTCATAAAAATATTATTCAACCCTTTGAAGTGATACATGTACTGCCCCCCCCCCCCCTCAGCGCATCAGTTTACTAAAGTCTCTTGAAATATAGTCCAGAAGTGTTTTATATTTTGCGTAGAGATAATATGAATACTATAATATAGGAAGGGTCTTAATATGTATTTCAATCTTAAATAACATGTTTTCCATTTGCACTGCAATTAAAAATGTTTCTAAAATGTGTAATTTATGAAGTGTTTAAATTAATAATAAATGATTGTGTGACCAACCACTGCAAATTAATCCTAAAATTTGAATATGTTCACATGGAAAAAAGTTTCCTCATGGTGCAATTTTGCACTATTTTTTCCAAACCTGTGATAAATAAGTAATATATATATATATATATATATATATATATATATATATATATATTTACTTGTTCATTTATTTGCTAATTTATTTATGTCAGTGATGGGCTAAAAATCCAAGAAAAAGTGTAGCCAGACCAGTAGTCTATTCTGTTACCCCTCAGTTGTAAGTAGACATCCTGTCAGCCAATTTAACTAATAACAGTCTTTATTTGTGATTTTATGAGTGTCCATGATTCAACAACTTTGTGCACTGGTTCAATTCTGAAGTAAGTATAAATATGGAATAAGTTAATACATGTAGCAACTGCTGGCAAATCTATGTGTTGCTGTACGTATGTTTCATCTGTGCGTATTTTTGTTAGTGGTTTCAGGGGGGCCATGAAATAAAAACAAGAAGTCTTAGGGGGGGGCAGATAATTTATACCAGTTTTTGTAGGGGGGGCCACCAATAAAAATCCCTTGCTTCATTAGAAATCCTCCGGCCTCCCCCTGGAAATTAAAAATGTACACTCCCTAAGTAATATTGAAGAATTCATGTAAGAAACAGGGACAAGAACAAATATTTACGTGTACCACATTTCAAACAACTTCACAAGGCTACATGCTATTGTAGAAAAGGATTTTTTTCTTCCATCACAATCCAAAACACAATGACCCCCCCCCCCATCCCCAATTTTCAAAACAGCATACCCCCCCCCCTACTGCCAATTTCAAAAACAGGGTGACCCCCCCTACAGATCCCCCCCCCCCCCCAGGCCGAAGAAACTGACTTGCGTCAGCTTTTTTGAACTGTGTCGCCAATAAATGTACGTTCGATGCTGTAGGTACCGGTGAAATCGTACTGATCTTATTTACATTTGTTGGGCTATGACATGTTATACTAAGGAATGTAATTCAAACGGGGGGAAACACGTCCTGAGCACTTTCACAAACGTACATTGCCCAATTTCAGTATTTGCATTTCGAGATGAACAATTTATTAATGTAGTGTGAAAGTGTGAACCCCGTGTATGTTATGCAAGGATGTTTTTTGAAATACATGTAAATTCAAAGAAAAGAAAACAATTTGTACTGTGCACTCTGATTGGCTTTTTCTCAATACAACAGGTGCAATACCTTTACATAATAAGAAAAATAATAACAAATAGTTTGAGATTGACCATGTACTATTATTGCACAATACTTAGGCAACTCGTTATTCAAGCAATGATATAAAGGACGTGAACTACGTCAAGCATGAAGACTGAATTAATCATGTAGCCTAAATACACTGACCCTACTTTTTACAAGTGCATAAGGAAGGAGTGAAACAGTCCCGATCAATACTACTTTTTACCCGTTTTAGCAATTTATGGGGAATTGTCAAGCTCACATGAATATCACTTCAATGCTTCATCAAGTAGTCAATTTGAACGATTTCCCACGACATCAATTGTGTACTTCACAATACTAGTAATTAACTATACCACGAATCTAATACAGGCTAAAATTGTCGATTGTAATGTTGGTCGCAGATATAGACCATTTTTACATCCGTTTTTATTGACCAGGTGTTTCATTACCATCCACTTAATAAGGATACATGCAATCTACCTTTCTCCTCACAATCATGTACACTACTATTGTTGACGTCAGTAACTCGATCTATGATAATCAAGGACGCAGAGCTCGTCATTGTTTCCTGCTTGTGACTCTACATTTGTGTGAGTCTACATTTGTGTGACCTAAACTGTTTCAATTGATATTTCTTATGTAGAGAAATGCAAATGCCTAGAACTCGATTAGATTACATAGCATATTCAGATAGTCACTAGGTTGATTGATTGATTGCTTTCTTGCTTGCTTGCTTGCTTGATTGATTGATTAATTAATTGATTGATTGATTGATTGATTGATTGATTGATTGATTGATTGATTGATTGATTGATTGATTGATTGATTGATTGATTGCGTGAGTGAGTGAGTGAGTGAGTGAGTGAGTGAGTGAGTGAGTGAGTGAGTGAGTGAGTGAGTGAGTGAGTGAGTGAGTGAGTGAGTGAGTGAGTGAGTGAGTGAGTGAGTATCATCTGGGTCATTCAACACACGTTTATTTGTCGTAGCCCAAGGGTTTGCGAGCTGCACCGTCGTAAAACTGAACACCTCTTGCGGCAACGATACAAAATGTAACCCTAGAAGGAAAAATAATACTCTGGCTCGTGAGACCACAATCAGTATTGATACTGGATATCAAAGCTATATGTATTGAACGTTGTTCAAAACAGCCACATGCTCTACTAGTTATTTATATATCTTTTTATATGAACTTTGAGAATTTGTAACTCTATGATTTGTATCTATCTTACAAGACAACATTCAAGGATCTCCAAAATCGAGGAATTGTGTTAGTTTCTCAATGTAGAACTCAACATATGCGATTCTACAAATTACAATATAATATTGTGATTTACCATTCAATCACCATAAAGTTGAATAGTCACTTCGGCATATATAGAGTTTTTTTAAATCAGTTGTCCATCACTTGATACATACAAAAGCATTTGATGAGCTAAAATTACAGTCATCTAAGTTTGACTATACGTGTGTGCATTACCACTATAATCAGAAATGTAATCACCAGTTCGGTTTTCCCTTAGCACGTGTTTATTTTTTCAGTTGCCTAGACTTATAATTTTACATAAGATTTGAAAAGAGTGAGTCAAATTCAGCCCCTCCCCCGATCCTTATGTGTATATGTGTGTGTGTGTGTGTGTGTGTGTGTGTGTGTGTGTGTGTGTGTGTGTGTGTGTGTGTGCGTGTCTAATTTCAATATCTACAGAGTCGAGGTTACAGAGAACGCCCATTCTGACCACTGATGGCGCTGTTATGATCTACTTTGGCTACTTGTCGGTTTACAATGCAATCTAAATGATTAAAATATGGTGTGGTGAAAGCGGCTAAATGCTTTATTTACCTCTATTTCCATCGTTTTGTGTCGTTTGTTTTTGTTCCGAGTGATCGCCGCCTCAGATTGTCTACAGTGCAACCTTGCTAACCTTCTTGACCTGGAGAAAGTAGTGCATATAAA
Organism: Glandiceps talaboti; assembly: GCF_964340395.1. NCBI lineage: Eukaryota > Metazoa > Hemichordata > Enteropneusta > Spengelidae > Glandiceps > Glandiceps talaboti. The sequence goes on along the minus strand of NC_135556.1, from coordinate 8,381,571 downwards.
GAAAACTTTATTTTCACTTTTAGAGTCTTAGAAAACTGTCTGTTATAAATTAAACGGTTCAGTGTAGTGTGGGTGGTTCTGATGGTCATGGATGGAAAACCTACTAGATACGATTAGGTACAAGCTGAATATGCAGGTTGCAATTGGCATAGGCATTTGACTGTACAGTGTTGTCCAACCTTAGATATACTTTATATACAATCTCTCATATATATCGACATAGTGTCCATATTTTATTGAATATTTTGCTGTCTTTGATGTGTGACTCCTCCAATGCTCTCTAACTATTGTACCCCTTACATTTATTAGTTTGTAAGCTTATATCACCTTAGACTAAGTATAGACTTTCATAATGTACTCATAACAGTTATCATCGAGTCACATGTCATACACATTTGTAAGATAAATTATTGAATTGCCTTTGTGGCCTTGGTTTCTGTTTAGAATGATTTCTTACAGTTAATACCACTCGTCAGTTCACCGGTATACCATTGTTACACACGTCCGCATATCTTAATTCTGGCTTCGCCTCGGAGAAGATTACATGTAATTGCCACAAAAGGGACGTGTTGCATCAATTAAATCGGCACGGAGCTTTACTTAGTCCGGATGCCAACGAGGTGCCTGGAAGATTCGAGACTAATTTTGCGTAACTTAGTGTAATTTTATGAGTCATTCCAACAATTGTTACGAAACTAAAGGTGTTCCTCGAATCCGTGACATCAAGTGATGTACCGATTTGATTTGTCATATTCAAAATCAATTTTTGCCAAAAATATCAATTTTGTGTGTCGGAGATGACATTCGCTCATTAAAGATTCACAATATTTGTCAAATATTGGTAACAAATATTTAAAACTCAAAATCGCTAACTTTAAAATCAAAGCCAATAGAGGTACACAAACTGGCCATCCAATATTTCATTTAAAATCGCAATTTGGTTAGTACGATTAGTACAACCTAATGTGACTTGTGTAAATGCAGATTGAAATTTGGTCAATAGGTTTTTCGGTATCACGTGACCCGATATTACATTGAGCGGTAAGAGCGCCACACTCAAAGGAGGCGGTGTCTTATCTTTTAGCGCTAAATTTCTCTTCGAGTGCTCTCTGTATACATTGTAGCAGGTTACATCACACAGACACCTAACTGATCCTAACTTGTACAAATCACACTTTGCTAATAGAATCGGGTAAGTAGGTTTTCAGCATCACGTGACCAGATTCACCACACTCAACGATATGGCCGTGCGTCTTTAAATAGCCTTTGAGGTAATATTCCCAAGCTTCGAAAAGCTAACGTAAATGTAAGTTTTAAATGAGTTTCCCATGTCACACAAAAGGGGGCCCGGAACACTTGGTATAGGGGCATTAATATTGCATGTATAGTAAAGTCACCGGTATGTTAGAGAACTTTAGGTGGTCATACCTAGTGTATAATAGAAACTGGAATCTGCTGAGATATGGTGATTTGTAGTGTCAATGACATGTAGTGTCCAAAATAGAAAGTGTATTAATCCCTTCTGACAAGTTCATACTGACGAGTAGAACAATTTAGATTAACTTCTTTTATAAACTATCTATGAAGATTACCATTACGAAACCTTCAAGTTCACTTTTGTCCCAAAGTGCAATATTTAAGTGAAGCATTGATTGTGAAACAGCCAAGCATTTACATGACATGTTCTGTAACTAGTGTGGTAGCAAGGTAATACATGTATATGTATAGTTATGTTTGAACTAATAAGTAATATTAAAGAATTCATGTAAGAAACAGGGACAAGAACAAATATTTACGTGTACCACATTTCAGACAACTTTACAAGGCTATATGCCATTGTAGAAAAGGATTTTTTTCTTCCATCACAATCCAAAACACAATCACAATCCAAAACACAATGACCCCATCCACAATTTTCAAAACAGCATAACCCCCCCCCCCCCCACTGCCAATTTCAAAAACAGGGTGACCCCCCCCCCCCTCCCGGCCGAAGAAACTGACCGGTCTTTGACTTGCGTCAGCTTTTTTGAAGTGTCACCAATAAATGTGTCAGAGGTGGGGGTTCGACTGTTTTGTGGATGAATCACATGGGGGGGGGGGGTCACTATCTTTACTTACAACAGGAACAGGAAGTCACCAGCCCACCCCCGGCCGTAAAAACTGATCGCTCCCTAATGTATGTCGCTCATCACACATGTCGCATACATGTGTGCCAAGGAAATTAAAAGCTGCCCTCAGCGGTCATTAGCTGGTTAGTCATGCAAATGTCGAGGTGAGCACATCGCAAGGCATTCATGACAACCTTGTCAGTGATATTCATAGCATTGGGTAAGTAATGGTACAGCTTTGCATGTTTTGATGATAACTTTTATTTCATCTGAAATGTTAGATGAAGACTATTACGTTAGAACGCTAAAAATCGCTGGCCATTTTCAGCACTCACCGGGGCCAGGGAGAAGTTCAAATATATACCTCGCCATGTGAGGCACGACATTTTGATCTCTCAAATCATGTACGTTTGCAATAGACTACTTTTAATTTATTACAATAGGAAGCGTTGCCATACAGCTGTAGTATAAATAATAAATGTCATATAAATTCAAAGGTAAAGACATCACCTAGACGTTGTCTGCAACCGTATATACATCATGTACATACTTAGTTTAATACCACATATGATTGCATTATCTCTGTACATTCATAAAATAATCACAAAAGTCACTTCAGTCATGTAACTCAAAAAAGTATATGTATACAAATAAAGAACACTCCAAAATGTATTCAGAACACAAAGTGAGGCTATAGCTCGTTGCCTATGACGACATGTCAGTATCTTCAGATTTGGCAGCTTCACTCTGTTTCTTCTTTAGAATGTTTTGGATAAAGAATTCTCCTGCAAAGACAACACAAGATGGAAGATATGTTGAGTATGTTACACATTACAATGCTTTTCACAACCATAATCCTCGCATCAAGAGGCTTATCTGTATAGTGCTTCCGAGTGGCCAAGCTATATAGTCTTTTGTCTTTCTGATCACAGGATTGTTCATATCGAGCTGTGTTAGCGCCCTCTCTCAAGCAAGGGCCCAATACTTTTGTTTTAACATACAGAAATGGTGAACAATACACTGAGTTGATAACTTGTTCCAATTCTCAGAGAGTGAAATATTATGACTTTGCAAAGGTAAATTAGAAATGAATGCAACTTTTGATTCATCTATGGACCTTGATCACGCAATGGACAATATTTTCCATAATTCTAAGAAAATTAAAAAAAAAAATTTGTTCAACAAGTAGTCCAGTTATCCCATTCAGAGAGTCATACAAATTCAGGGAGCAAGGGCTGACTAAAATGATGTAATGTATCCACATGACTGACAACTATACACCACTACATGTCTACAGCCCTGTCACATAACTGGACTCTTACAGTGCTGTAGCATTGTTGCAACAGCGGTGTAGGAATAGGCCAGTTACATGGCTGAAGTTACTCCACCATAGCATTAATTCTTGTAACAGCACTGTTACAGGAATGTTACATGCCGTGCTGTTACAGGAATGTTACATGCCTGCTACACTTTCGTGGTGTACACTTCTTACACATCACAAGTAACTCATACCACGTGAATAAAGCAAGCTTCGCCTGTTTACAGACATTAACGCAAAGGTCCAGAACTATCAAATACATATCTTCAACAAAGTATGCCATTTAACATACATCTCATATTTAGATAACATTTCACATTTAATACAATTAATAAGCTGTAATAACAGGGTCGTCCTACCTGCTTTATACGATGATCTGACCAGCGGACCACTGGCAGTGTAAACAAATCCCAACTGGTTTCCCATCTCTTCCCAGTATTTGAATTTCTCTGGGGTTACATATTCCTTGACTTTAAGATGTCGTTTCGTTGGCTGCATATACTGACCAAGTGTGACACAATCCACATTTATTGAACGTAAATCTATGACAAAACATGAAAACATACAAAAATAAAAAATATGATTTCAGGTGTAGTACGTTAAGCCTACTAAAAACTTATCAGTAATAAAATGTACATGATTGAAAACCTAATGTTATGATGAAGACGATAAAGGTATATTTATAATTTATAACGTGTTCTCCAGGCTAACAATTATTACTCCTTTCACGGATCCCTGGTGGCTCAATCTACAACGTAGAATCTTTTATGAAAAACAAACCTGGTTCAAACAAAAGAAACAGGTCCTTGACCTTCTGAGGGCGCTCACATAGGTGGGTAGAGGTAGTAAATACAGTATTACAACCAGTAAGTTCAAATACCTTTCATTGTCTGTAACACTTCATCATCTCTTTCTCCCAAACCTAACATTATGGACGTCTTTGTCAGCATCTGTGGTGTGACTTTCTTCACATGTTCTAAAACACTTAAGGATTGCTTGTAATTTGCTCTTGGATCACGTACGGCCCTGCAAAGAAAACACAGGAAACACATCACATTGCTTGTAATTTGCTGTGTAATCACTTTCTATCCTGTAAACACTCATACAGAAAAATATTACAATGACTGACAGAGATTTTCTGTTACACAGGGTGAGATGTGGAATCTGATGTGGATCACATGCAACAAAACAAATGATACAAATGATGGAAATAGAGGTAAATAAAGACATCTAGCCACGTTCACCACATCAGATTTTAATCAAATTGACTGAAGGCAGAAATAAGCCTGACTAGGCTTTTCCTTTAAGTTGATAGCAGTAGTCAATACAAGTGTACCAAAGGGAGAAATAAGTCTGACTGGACTTTCCCTTTAAGTTGATAGCAGTAATCAATACAAGTGTACTAAAGGTAGAAATAAGTCTGGCAGGACTTTCCCTTTAAGTTGATAGCAGTAATCAATACAAGAGTACTAAAGGTAGAAATAAGTCTGGCAGGACTTTTCCTTTAAGTTGATAGCAGTAATCAATACAAGTGTACTAAAGGGAGAAATAAGTCTGACTGGACTTTTCCTTTAAGTTGATAGCAGTAATCAATACAAGTGTACCAAAGGGAGAAATAAGTCTGACTGGACTTTCCCTTTAAGTTGATAGCAGTAATCAATACAAGTGTACTAAAGGTAGAAATAAGTCTGACTGGACTTTCCCTTTAAGTTGATAGCAGTAATCAATACAAGTGTACTAAAGGTAGAAATAAGTCTGGCAGGACTTTTCCTTTAAGTTGATAGCAGTAATCAATACAAGTGTACTAAAGGGAGAAATAAGTCTGACTGGACTTTTCCTTTAAGTTGATAGCAGTAGTCAATACAATTGTACTAAAGGCAGAAATAAGTCTGACTGGACTTTTCCTTTAAGTTGATAGCAGTAATAAATACAAGTGTACTGAAGGGAGAAACAAGTCTGACTTGACTTTTCCTTTTAACTTACCTTTGTAAAGCCTCTACTGTTTCTACATTGTGAGCATACACATTTAAACCTGATTTAGCCACGGTTGCTACGGCATCAAGATCACCACGGAAATCAGGAGTCAGACACTCTACCAATAGTTCAGGATTTCTACACAAATCACACAAATAAAACAACTTAAATTTGTCAAGCTGTAAAAATACATGATTTATATTAAATTGTGGTTTGAATGTCAAATTTTAATCGCATATTCACATTTCCTCCTCCTATATATGTAGGAAGTGGCTGTATAACAACCTAAAGCACAGGCAAATCAATGCTTTCTTTGTGATTAGAATAGTATGCACTTAACAAATAAAATTCTTAAACATTTGCTGTCACTTTGATCAAGTAAACATTAACCTATTCCCAGTTAACATCAAGCAAAATATAGCGCCAATGGCGTTGTAGCACAACTGTACAGTTTTTAAAAATGTTTACCCACATACTGAGCCATGCTAGGTATACTCCCACCAAATTTCAGACCAATCTGCAAAGCAGTTTTTGAGTTGTTGTTTTTTTTTTACCAATAATGGCATTTTTTGACCCAAATCCCATACCTGTGATGCAATCAGATTGCTTTGAATAATATCCCAACTAGACATCAAAAGTAATCTCCCTACTAAATACCAGGGCAATCGGTCATCCACAGACAGACAGACAGATGGACAGACATCGCACACTGCCTATAGCACTACTGAACCTTACTAGTTCAGTTGTGGTAAAAAAAAACCTGGGTCATCATGCAAATTTTTTAAATAGTGGTCAAAATAACCCATTTTACAATTCAAAATGACCTGGGAAAATAAAAGTTTATTTCTTGAAAAATATCAAAAGCCTAAAATTTGGTTTATTTATTGCAGAAGGACCAGGGACACTCTTTCATATGGCTAACATTGGCTACTGAGGCACAGAAATTTTAAATCCAGTACCTTTTCTTGACTTCAATCACTGTCTGTGCAAAATGTGAGGCGCCACCATCTTTGATATCTGACGACAAAAAGGACAAAATAATTAGTTTAGTTCAATGGAACAGTAGTCACCTAAATCTACAACTGCTGACACCAAACCGTGGACAAATGGAAGCTGTTACAAACAAGGACAGTAAATAAATGAATTGCATTAATCCCATAAATTCAGCTGGTGACTTAGATTTGTAAAGAAAAGCCATGTTTAACAGAATACAATGTCTGCTCACATAAATAATATCCTTTACAATTCTGGTCACTGGGGCGCTGTTGCATAGCTCACTCTCATACTCTCAGGATGGGATAGCCATGCACGACCAAAATTGTATTTTTTATCTATGTATTGTTGTCTGAGCTTTTGTGCAGTCATCTATATATACACATTGAAAGACATTTTCAAGTCTACAGTTTCACAAAGCAATAAAATTGTTCATACAACTGTAAGATATGATAAAATTTCCATTTATATTACACTCTGGAGACTACAATTAACTGTAATCTGTTGTTTTCATGTCAAGAAAGAATCACTAACAGTGAGAATGTCCCCTTGTCTTACCATCTCTATCCACCGATGTGAGGACCACATAATCTAGACCCCAGCTGGCAATGGCTTCAGCTGTATTGATCGGCTCATTGGCATCGGGAGGTGGTGGAGCTCGTGCTGTTTTCACAGAACAGAACATACAGCCTCTTGTACATGTATCGCCAAGAACCTATTCAGTATAAGAGTATTATAAGTTAGTTAGTCAAGAGACTTGTCATAGTTTTAGCTTTAGATAGATAAAGACCACACAAAGTCTCAGGGCTAGATTTGGTGGGCTACCTACACCATCGTAGCGTTTTCCCTATGATTTTTTCACAAGGGGGCTGAGGCTCATACACTCAAGAGACTGGTATCACCAATATGTAGGTGCCACTTTGGAGACCATGAAGGGAGCAGACTAAGCTTGGTTTGACACCATTTTTTACATGAAATAGAACGGTTTGGATTAGGATTTTCATTTCATCAGAGGGCACTCAACAAATTACAAGAGAGCTTGGTGCCCATCACAACAAATAGAAGTATAAAGACATCAACACAAATGAAAACTGGATAATAGTGGCAACAAAACTCAATTCAAAGGGTTTTCAAAAGTTCTGACTAGTTTTTGCCCTTAGCATTTCAAAATATCATCATAAGAACTCAAGATGTAGCATAACCCTACGGCATAGAACCTGTAAAGAGATGATGTCTACTAGGAGAATTTGAATCTGAATCAATTGATATATAGGTATTTACCACAGTGTCTGCCCTGCACTATTAATTGTAGTGCATATGATAGACTATTTATAGTTACATATATACTGGAGATTATTTGCACCATTGCAGGTGCAAACTATTGCACTGCAGTGTAATACCAAAAATAATAACAGAACCCCGCACCAAGTGAGTTCCAGTGTGGGTACTGAGGGATATTTGCACTTGAGCTTGCAGTGTTTTCTCCTGCACTTGCACTCGTTATGCTCATGAAAGTACTGCCATAGAGAACACTGCAAGCACTCATGCAAATACCCCTGAGTACACCACACCTGCACTTGCGTGTCATGGGGTTTTGTCATACAATTCTACAGTTCGGGGGTATGTTTGAGGTGGTAGGCCTTTCTTTTGTTTGTACCATTTTACAAACAGTGTCATAAAAGTATATTCCCCAAAACTTTTCACTGAGGATCCCAACCAAAATTATGGTACTGGGTTTGAAAAATCTATCAAAGTTTTACCAGATTTTCTTCCCTTTGTTACTGGGGGTTCCAAAACCTTAGCAAAAATCCCTGAACTCATGATCCATGTTTAAAACAGCACAAGTGAAAATTCATCAAAAAAATTACACTAAATTTCTACTTTCTGTTATTACGATACAATTTTCCACACTTACCATGATGGTAGCTGTTGCTGTCTCATGTTCTCCACCTCCCCAGCATTCACCAATGTTAGGACATCTAGCTTCTTCGCAAACCTGTCAAATTATCAGAAAGTTGGTGTCAATACTTACAGCCCATTTCATGTTAGTGTTCACTGGCTTTGTTTAATACAACCATGCAAACAGTGACAGAAACAATGACAAATAACACATCGAGTATCTCAATGTATCACTAGCAACTTTTTGTCCACAAAATCATTGGCAAAATTTCATTCATTTAAAATATGTTCACAATTTACAAATATGATTGATTGAAAGTTATCTGTATACCAGGATAACATTTCAAGATGTGAATATAATTAATAAATTAAATTAACTATGTTTACCTCAGTAGGTATTACAGAAAGTTCACTCCTAACTTTGCAGTAAAAAGCTCTTAGCTCATCAAATTGTGTTGTGTCTATTTATAAAATCAGTAATCGACAACTGTTAACTTTGTAAGTGTTATATACCAACAATAAATGATTTCATGTCCTTATATCAGCCTCCATGTTATACTCACTGTGTGTAGTTTTAGACTTCTGAGTTGTTTCTTTAGTTTGCTGTAATTCTTCCCAATGGGTATTTCTGTTTTTAACCAGGGTGGTAGACGCAGTCTCTTGTCACCTTTCTCCAATTTTAATTTCCCACTATATGATGATGCACTGCCCTCAACATTTCCTGAGATGAAATCAGCTAAATCTGGTCCATCTGCTAACTTTGACTTCTGTTCTTTGGAAAGTGACGAGTACAGTCGATGATTCGGCTGACAGCAACAGTATGCAGGTTGGATGTGTGAGACCTGAGTTAACACAATAAAGTTAAACTGTTAACACAGTAATTTTGACTTCTATGTACATGTAGATGACAGTGTTTTTGCCAAGGAATGTACATAGGTAAATCTACCTGAGTTCCCTAGTCATTTGATATGATAAGGGTGTTATAGTGTAATATTGAGAAAATGACAATATGCAGATCTGAATGGTAAAAAATGATGATTAGTTTGGGTCACTGTGTTTCTTTTAATGCATCTGCCCTTGTTGTCTCGTTTGTTTGTGTTTGAGTGTCTTTTGATTGTTTTTGATGTTTATTTGTTGTTGCTTGAGAGAGAGAGAGAGAGAGAGAGAGAGAGAGAGAGAGAGAGAGAGAGAGAGAGAGAGAGAGAGAGAGAGAGAGAGAGAGAGAGAGAAATCCAAGCCACATCATTGCAGCTACAAAACTGTTTTAAAAGTCCTACCAATAACAGCACAGTGAAACAAAATATTACGATTGTTTCATAGTTTTATTGGAGTTATGTCTAAAGTGTAGTGAATTGTAAATGATCATCAGAGTAATCAGACATGACCTCGATTACAGGACATTCCATTGCCAACGCCAGTAACAATTATTGCGTTTCAATCGGGTCATCGAGTACCGATGACGATTTCAAGCCTTCTTTGTGAATATAGCTTACCTGTCTTGGAGTTTGAAGACATACTTCGGCCACATTTAGTCGAATACCATAGCTAAACACCCAAGCTGTTGTTCTACGAAGTCCTGCTGCCATGATTTCCTTCGCTCGCTTATTCTTACATCACAACAGACTACAAAGGTCATAGGTCAAAGTTCAGAAAACATTGAACTTCATTATTCTAGTATACTACCGAAAAAACGAATGTCCACGAATTATTTACATTAGAATAATACTGTAACAATACACAGTGGAGTTTTTATAGTAAATATAGCGCTAGCAGTAAAAGATAAATTTCTTTTCACGAATATTTGTTACTTGGCTCAGGGGAAAGTTTATTTGCTGTAATTAATTCGATATCACTCCGCTGAAAAGTCTAAACAAAGTTTCACATATTCATTGCATCTGCGATCCTGTTGTAAAATCCCATAAAGAAAGAATAGTGGAAAAACTATCAAACTGATTTATCAAAAGCGTTATACTCCTATTCTGTGAGAGGAGTAAATATTTTAGCGGATGGACATTGCCCAGTATTGATATGTGAATCGGTTGTTGCACTCAAGGATCGTGCAGTCCCTCTGCAGTCATTCATTCGTATCTGTATCCGAAGAAAGGGAGACCTGGAGAGTGTATCTTGAACTTGCAAGACCGATTGCATGCAATACTAGCCCATTCATCCATCTGAAGACGATATTATTTACAAAGCTTAAAACAGGGTAGGTAGAGACCTGCGGCGTTATTGAACTCTCTTTGTCTAGTAATAGAGCGACGTTTTAAACATTACATTACCGTGCGATATGGAAAATAATATTGCAGATGACCGGGACTCGACTAACGAACTGTACTGAGAAAAATGAATATTTGTTTCACAGTGTGTTGTATAAGAAAAAAAACACGATGAAGCAAGTGCGGTGAAGATGTATTTGATTTTATATAATGCATACCCAATTTTGTAGATGTAAAAATAGGAAAAAAGTTACATACACCATTTTGTACATTTTCATTATGATTTCAGTGATTTTCAACGTAGTACATATTTACTTGCGCAAGTATATATGATGAATATGTTCGCATTCTTTTATTTATTTATTTATTTATTTATTTATTTATTTATTTATTTATTTGCCTGTGTCTTTTTTTAAAACAAAAAGATGGGTATCACAGTATTTGTCTACATTTCAAAGGAAAGTGTAATTATTTAGTGTTATCTTGCATTTAATACAAATTTATTAAATCTGAATGGAATATACATTTGTTTACCCCCATCCAACCGGTCTCGTATCGATGACAGAATTGAGAGCTTTTCACAAACTGTTCTACAACAAAGGATTGAAATTCTTTCTTTGTATCCTTGTTGGTAGTACTGCAACCTTGTTATTACTAGTACACTATTTTCAATTATTCTTGATAGGATCAACCTTTATTCACTAATAGATCAGAATGTTCTTAATCTCAAAACTACATTTTACCTTGGTTGCTGTATCGTTATCATTGTCTTTAGCAACTACCATGATCCAGCTTCTGTCTAGTATACAATGATTTTCCTCAACTATGCGTTGACACAGACTATTAGTATTAGTATTACAATAGGAGTATAATTTAGGCCATGTTTTTGCTAAGGTTGGGGGAAACCCCGGTAACAGATAGGGAGAATATGGTAAAACTGGAATAGTTTCCAATGCATTTGACCATTGTTGTTAGTGATGGGATGTTATAGTAATTGATAGAATGATATTCATTATTTTATGACGTCAACTCCTACGATAATAACAGGTAAAGCATCAAAGATATGCTTGTGATACAAACCTCTTCCTAAATTGCAATTAATGTGATGTCTTGATAAAAAAAAAAACATGTTTACAATTATTCTTGATGATACTGAAAGTCATCTTAACAAAGGAAGAATTGTTATGTAACTTCTTCCGTTTGTGCCTGAGAAATCACAGAATGGTATAATTTCATCTTCGATTACTGTACACACTATGATATACTAGCAAGGGAATAACATGCCAGACTAGGATTATAAGCTGTAGTTTATATTGATGTCTTGTGCTTTCAATGTGAAAGGTTCAAGACAAAATTACCCACACTGATTTACTACCTGTGGCTACAAAGTCATTTATGAAACTAATTATTAGGAAAAGGAATAGAATGAAAGACATGGTTTGACAGACCTGTATTTAATGGTAGTGAATCTATAGCTAAGACATGGTGAAAATCATATAGCTATGTATATCTTATGTTCTGCATTTTACTTTTTTATGGAAATTATTTTCTTGATGTCTTTTGTGACAGAATTTTGTAAAATCGGTAAAAATTACTATACAAGTGAAACTGATAAATGGAGATACTCGTTGAAAATTTGAATTCATGAAAAAGAAATGCTTCATTGTATGTTATGTAAAACTTGAAATTATTTTCAAATAATGTATTTGCACAATCAGAATCAATGTGTACAGCAATATGGATTTCTACCATTTGTGTTCGAAGAAAAACATCGATAGCCATCTACAGTAAACACTTGTAGGTATTCAGTATCAGTATACTTACCATGGTATTGCCCATATTATTATTTTTATGGCAAGTTGTTTTTTTAATTTATTTTATGCAAACATAACTCATTGAGTAACTGGCCTTGAGTTTGATATTATTAACACATAGGAGAAAACAAATTGGTATGATCTCAATGGTACAATTGTTTATTTACGTTTGTTAGAAAATTTCCTGTACATGCAATGGTTTTCTATTCATTCTGATTCTCAGACCTAAAAATGTTATGAATCATAAATCAAACACAAGAATACATTATAGGTACAGATTCCCACATTTAAATACATATTCTGGAATATTTATGATGAAAATAGTATTATCGTACAACTTGCCGTTAAGTAAAAAGCAGTGTAAAAAGCAAAACTCTTTAAAAATATAAAATGCTAGAAATCAGATGCCCTGATACCAGTACATGTACTTGTACTATGTTGCAGGAACAGACTTGTTCCTACATGTACATTCTGGTGAAACACAGGGTAGCTTTATTGTACAGTACATGTACATCCCTTCATAAAAGCCGACAATCATTCAAATAAATGAACATAGAGAGGATCACATTGCAAACTTGCCAGGCTAATGAATCTCTGTAATCATCGTATTTAAAGTTGCCATGGCAACATCAAATATTGAGATTGGCATATAGCATACAATTTACAAAACAGGATCTATGCTTTCACATTAAACTCTATCTGAGCATTAATTTCAGTAATACAGATTTTATCTCCATATTCTGCTGCTAATGACTATTATTTGACCTTGTGGATTGCATTGCTGTCTCCTTTACCAGATGGTTGTATTTATCAAACTTGTTTTGATTCTACTGTCAGTGAAACTGTTGTTACATGTACATTAGGTAAGATTTAACAGGTGAGTCCACATCACCATATCAAGACATTCTTGATAACAAAAAGGCCCAGTTCAAATTAGGATTTAACATTAAGATCATACGAAAAGCAGTTGTCTTGCAGAGCTACACATATAGAAAGTTTGTCCAGAACAAAAAATGGTCCTATGTTACGTGCATCAAACCCTTATGACTCCCCACTAACTAGGTACCACTAATGTGGGAACTTGTGATTGAGGTTAACCTCTCAATTAGTCAACACAACTTCAAATATGCATTTATTACAACCTGGAACTCTGTGCCCATGACAGTAAGAATGATAAACAATAGACATAGCTTTTAAGACAAACTTAAAGCAGTATCTTATGACGGAATAAACTTTATCTTTTGTTCTTTTCAATTTGCCACAGTAATTTTATTTCAGTATGTGTAAGGGCTTATGCATGTTACCTTTTCTCTTATTTTGCTTTCATAAGCTTCCATGTATTTACTTAATTGCCATCAAAATATCTTTATCTCTTTATTTACATTGTAAAATTGTATTTTTTGTTGTGGTGAAACTCGTACCCTCCCAAATTTGTCTTAATTATTTGCATGGTTGGTCCATGGACTTTGATTAGTTCCTGGGGAACTATTTCCATGGCCCTCACCAGAAATGTTCTGTTGCTTTCAAAGTTTGTGTATATACTTTTCTTCTCTGATGGAATAAATTCCAATACAATACAATCCCTGGTCTGTATTTAAAAGGCCCATTTCAGATTAAGACGTGAAAAGCAGTTTTCTTGCACAGCTATAGACAGTTAGTCCAGAACAAAGAATAGTCCTATTACTCTGCTATGGAAAGGTACAGAAGATGTCGCAAATGCGAAAATATGGGATTGAACAATTCCTGATATCAAGTGAAGTAAACTGTATTTTTTAGTACATATATATGTACATCCTTCATAACATTTCTATCAAATAATTATTATAAAAACATTGTATTGGAAAAATGAAATCATGTGATTTAAACTGTGAGAATTCAGTTTTCAAAAGAAAATTTGAAAATTTGAAAATTGCAAAAATTGAAAACTCTGCCAGTGTCTGTTAATCATACATGTAATGATGTATGATTATACTTCAATGTAAAGTAACACTGAAAATGTAATGTACTTCATCATAGTGTCATTCTACGCTCTGATACGTCCATACAGGATCAACAGAATCCACACCTCATTTTAAATGTCTACCCTGTCACCGACTTGATTGTCAGAAAGAGATTATAGGACATTATCGTTTTTGTGAAAAGGTTGGTGTTTAACACTCACAGCCACAGTGCTAATGTTCTGAATGATACAGTTATGTTAACTTCACTATGGCAGCAATAAGCTCATTATGGCTATTAATGATGTCAATAAACAGACAAATTGTTGAAGTATCTCTGAATAAACATTATAAATTGTTGAAGTATCAGTGTGTAAACTTTACTTTATAGAGATCAGCTAAACTAATGTGTAAATCAATAGACCTATGCTCACACTAATCACATAGCAAGAAGTGGGCCTACATGTACAATATTAGTGTTACCATAAGGTAGACTGCAGACATGGAATGCCATGTCTAGCTCTAGTATCTGTAGTCTAATCTACTTTGGAAAGGACAATTTGTTTCATGAACAGTTTGAGTAACACACACACACACACACACACACACACACACACACACACACACACACACACACACACTAATGTAGGTAGGAAATCTGTGATGGCAATTTTCTCATGAAATATTAATGCTCATCTTAATCTCTTAATCATAGACAGTGGAGTCTTTTCCACTGTCTATGTTTTTAGTGAGGGTTCTACCCTGCATAACATGTAGCATAGTAGCGATACATGTAAAAGTACTTGTAGAAAGACAGTAAATGGCACATCTCAATGCTATAATTGTACCAGCAAATACAATGTATAGATTGTGATAAAGATGACCACACACTGTTCTTTGAGAGACTCATAAATTGCAACTTGCAAGAGATGATCTAAAACAGTGTGTTCTCTAATAAAATACATGTAATTTCTGCATTTTTTGTAACTTGGGTCCAAATAAAATCTGGTTAAGGAGGATGCCAAATTTAGTGTGGTACAAGAAATTGCTGTGCATTAGTTTAGAGCCAGGGTTTAGAGGGCCAAAAAATTCCCATTATGACAGAATTGGTTTATATTTGCTGAACCTGACAAGAATTTAAGTATTGCATCAAAGTTATCAAATTTCTATTTGAGGATTTGTTCCTTGTGTGTTTATACTGGCCTAAGAAGAATTGAAGTATTGAATCACAGTTTAATTATAGTTCTGTTGGAGGATTTGTTGGTGTGTCTGTTTATACTGGCTGTAGCAGACAAGAATTTAAAGCATTGCATCAAAGTTATCAGATTTATGTTGGAGGTTTTTGGTGGCCTATCTGTTTATACTTGCCATACCTGACAAGACTTTAA
This sequence comes from Glandiceps talaboti, assembly GCF_964340395.1. NCBI lineage: Eukaryota > Metazoa > Hemichordata > Enteropneusta > Spengelidae > Glandiceps > Glandiceps talaboti. The sequence goes on along the minus strand of NC_135556.1, from coordinate 8,365,924 downwards.
ATATTGTATTGTTAGTATATCAGCTGTGCACCAAAGCCTATTACTGGCCTTTAAAGTGGTTTTATGTATTGAAAGGCAATCATAGTTTGATAGCTAGGTCACGTAGATGTAAACCATCATGATTTAGATGCACTGTGTAGACTTGTCATGTATGCCATTATCGGCTTAATGGTTACAGGCTAAATGAGAACTCACTCAAGGCTTTTAATCATTAAGCCATATACTAAAACAAGAATTCCTAGAAAACTTTAAGATAGATACTAACACCCACTGTGCTGACTATGTGTGCTCATTACAGGCAGGCTCATTATCACCTGTTTGATGGTGTGTGAGGATGTTTTCAGACTCAGCATACCACTCACAGAAACAAAAATTCATGACATTGCCGGAGATGTTTACTCATCAGGAAAAACTAACACAAGAATTCACTGAAGGTTTTTAATCATTACACCATACATGTACACCAATACAAGAATTTATTGAACACCTGCAGTCGTTTTACTACAAACTAAAATTTAAAAAAAAAAAGAATTTGCAGAAACCCTTAATTGTTTTGCCAAATTATGTCAATTGTACTGGCTTTTGAATAGATATTTTGTGTTTTCAAAATTGAAAAGATATTAAAATATGTACATGTAATTTTTTTTTTTACCAAAAGCGTACTTTTCTTTAAAATTCTTGGCAGTGCAATTAAAAAGCACTGCACCAGACATGGAAATGTATGATTATGGGAAAGAAGATGTAGATTTGTGATGAATCATGTCAAAACATAATTTTTAAAGTGGTGCAAGCTGAGTTTATAAACCTTTTACTCTAGTGAAGATACTCACATAAAACCTTAATTAAACTATTCTAGTTTAATGTTAAAGTCGATGCATGCCTTCTTTGACATTACAGTTGTCTTCTGGCATTGTTGGAACAGTTTACTGTATGTAGTATTAGAAGGGATTTCCTCAACATTCTTTATTTATACGTATATAAAAAATTATGTCATAATATCACATATGTTATATCCAGGTTTGTCATCATATCATTTATATGTTATATCTTAATACTAGGTTTGACTTCACCAATTACAATTGGTGGTATGTCATCATATCATTTATATATTATATCCAGGTTTGAATTCACCAATTACAATTGGTGGTATGTCATCATATCATTTATATGTTATATCCAGGTTTGAATTCACCAATTAGAATTGGTGGTATGTCATCATATCATTTATATGTTATATGCAGGTTTGAATTCACCAATTACAATTGGTGGTATGTCATCATATCGTTTATATGTTATATCCAGGTTTGAATTCACCAATTACAATTGGTGGTATGTCATCATATCTCTTATATGTTATATCCAGGTTTGACTTCACCAATTACAATTGGTGGTATGTAATCATATCACTTATATGTTATATCCAGTTTTGACTTCACCAATTACAATTGGTGGTGTGTCATCATATCACTTAATATATGTTATATCCAGTTTTGACTTCACCAATTACAATTGATGGTTAACTATGCTTCAGTTAGTAGAATAATGATGAGTGACATGTAAATAAGTAGCAAAAATTAAGCCCAAAATCACATATAAACTTAAGCTTGTACCCTTTTAACTCAGATACATTTTTATATCAGTCGATAAATTTATTGAATTGTACCACAGAAAAGCTTTAACTTACCAGTTAAAGTATTTTGAAATGAGGTTATCATAGGAACACAAATAGTCATTGACTTATATTATTAATGTGTGTGTAAAAATAGATATTGCATATTTGTAACTTTTGATCAATAATGTTTGTTGACATGTCACAAAAAACCTTTTTGAAGTTAACTGATAAACAAAATTTAATAAGGAAGTGGTAATCTATGACTCACAAAGAAGGATGGATGATACATGTGATACCTGTATGAACCTGTATTACTAGGGCCCCTTAGTACTTTGATGGTATTGCCCCACATGCGACCCTTGACTACGTACGCGACAACCAGTATTGGTGCTTGTATGTCTACGATACAGATACAGATACAGATACAGATACAGATACAGATACAGATACAGAATTAAATGAATTATGCAGCAAAACACCATCTTTGGCACCTAGAACATTTTTACCCTCTGATAAAATTTGTGGCATTGCATCTTGTACTAATGTACAGTGCTGGAAAGAAACCTGAGGTTTTAACACCAATGCAAAACTTATATGCGTAGAAATATTGACAGCATACATGATAGAAAATGGAAACATGGAATTTATATGGTAATGCTCAGAATGAAATGATATAGTTGATGCCCTGATAAACCATAGAAAACTATAAACTACTGTGTATACTAGATCAACATGTGATACCTGCATGAACTCAATCATCAATATTTAATAGATACATGAAAATCTGTTTTATCATAGGTTGCACATCTGTGGCTAATCCAACGCTTCCATGAAATAAAACAAGATAATACATTGATAGGAGAAAGGGAAATGAAGTGAAAAAATGATACAATATGTGACAATTATAAAGCTGGATTGTAAACAGTTGGTGCATACATGTACATCAGATGTAGAGAGTATTATAGTGTCACTGGGTCAGATAGGTTGGAGCAAGGTGAATGCTTACAGCGAGTTGAGGGCTACGGTACATTCATGCACTATTACATATAAAACAATGAAATAGTTTCAATGGGTCAGTTTGATTTGAGATGTGTATATTACATCCACTGAACCCTAATGGCTAAGTAGTAAGTAAAATCTAATAATAATACTGAGAAATAAACTGCATAGTAATGTGCATACTTATCACTGGGCTGCAATGTAGATACGTACAAATGTACATTGTACATGTAGGTTTAGGTTGGGGCCAGGTGAATGCTTACAGATGTGGGCTATGTACATTCATGTACTATATTATCCATACATGTATATTACATAAAAATTAAATGGATGAAATGATATCAACAGGTTGGTGAATGTTAGATTGGCCGAACCCTGTTGGCTATGTGGTAAGTATCATATAACACTGATTTATTAACTGTATAGTAATACGCATACTTAAGATATACAATGACATGTACCAGGTAGATACATACATGTAGTAGGTTGAAGTCAGGTGAATGTTTTCTGTGGACTACATTCTGATATACTAAACTATATCCATACATTACATTACATTATATTACATTACATTACTTTACATTACATTACATTACATTACATTACATTACTTTACATTACATTACTTTACATTACATTACATTACATTACTTTACATTACATTACATTACTTTACAGTACAGTACATTACATTACATTACATTACTTTACATTACTTTACATTACATTACATTACATTACGTTGCATTGCATTACATTACATTGCATTGCATTACTTTACAGAACATTATATTACATTACTTTACATTTCATTATTTTACAGTACAGTACATTACATTACTTTACATTTACATTACATTACATTACTTTACATTACATTACATTACATTACATTACATTACATTACATTACATTACATTACAACAACAAAAGAAACAATGGATGAAATACCACTGGCAGAATATCAGCAGGACAGTGGAAGTTTAGATTGGTTGAACCCTAATGGCTACATTTGTATGTGGTAATTAGTATCATTTAATATTGATATAAACAGCATAGTAATGTGCATACTTATTGTGTATACAATGTAGATACAAATGTAGGTAGATGTTAGCTATGGACAGCATTGTACAGTTATGTACTACAAGTACCCTAGTCTATCAATGTAGTGACTGAGGTAAACTTTAGTTGGTCAGTTTTTGAGAGAAGAGTAATTGTTAGGTTGTCTGACCATGTTGTCCACATGAAAGTGCATATTACATTTAGATTATAGGGCCTGAGGTGACTATTGTATACATTCTAAAATGATACAAAAAGTGTATACTAATGTAGTAATGTCACATGACCAGACATAGTTCTAATTGTATGTGAACCCTGGTGGCTATGTTGTTTGTTTGTTGTGTATTGCCTATTAGTATTATACCATAAATGAGCCAAGTTGAACAAATAATTATGGAATATTCTCTGGTCGTTCTACGTCATGACAACGCGCGTCTACGTCACTGCTTCTGCTGTGTTTGAGTCAAAACATTAAAATGCCATTACTTTCCCTGATTAGTCTTTGATATTACTGGTGCTGGTATAATTATGTTATCCTCCAATATTTCTCTTCGTTCAGCCAAGGAAAATACTCGTGACCTAAGGGTTGTCACTACGAGTAATAGTAATACGAGTCTAGCGACTTGTATTGACCAAGGACTCTTAGGTCACTCGTATTTTCCTTGGTAGAACAGAGAACAATTTTGGGAATTAACATCTACAGTGTACATGTATGTACATTTACATAGACATGTATGTAACTGTGCATAAGTATGACAGATATACTTCACATTATAATGTAATCTAAACCCTATTGACAAATGCGGTATGTATTGTGACAATATTTGCTTGTGATGTCATTGGAAAAGATAGTTCTTAAAATGCATGTGAGCCCTGGTAGTGTATACAAATTGCATACAAATGTATGTATACATGTTTATCACAAATAGCTTTACATTATCTACTGTTGGCTACATCAGTATTTGGTGTGTATTGCATACATAAAACATTACTAACTGGGTATTCACCTTGCTGGCTACATGCAAACTATAATAACATGCTAGCTTATATCTAAATCCTTTCAGTTGTTTAGGCATTTGAATTCTATTTGATGTTTGATGTACATGTAGGTAATGATTTGTATGTGTATTCTGTGCATGGAAAACCAGGGTCCAATTAAGTTATCAAAAGTAGTGTTATTCAATCATATCCAGTCTGATTAAAATCCAAAACATGTAGTGATTTGTGAGTTTCTTCACTTTCTTCACTATTAGTATTATCTTCGTTTTTTGCTAATATCATCATTTGTTAAAAATAATCATGTTTTTTTAATTCCCAAATGAGGACTATTACAATGGGCTCCATCTATCCATCCATCAGTCTGTCCGAAATATGTTATTTCTCAGACTTGCAATATCTGATTTCTTTCAAACCTGGCACAAAGTTGACATGTCTTATGGGACCTATGCTCATCACTTTGTTTCACAAAATATGCCAAATTGACGGAATGGCGGCCAGATTTGAAGTTAAAAATCACTATTTATGGCATACATGTAACTCAAAAACTGTAATATATGTATAGCAACTCCATTCAAGTGTCTACCCCCTATTAAAATCCAGCCATTCCTTTACCCATCACAGACACTTTGTCATTATTTATTTGTTGACAATTTCTTTGAAATCATGTCCACTGTCAGGAGAAGGAAAATATACTAAATTCAAGTGTCTATCCCTATATAATTAGGTGTAAATCTTCTTTTTAGAGCTTGACCTTTCCTTTAGAGTCAATTATCAAAACCCAGCCATTTCCTGCATACCTTTTTAAGTATTTATTTGTTGCCACTAATTTGTTTTAAATCATTGCACCTTTAAGTCACATAGAAGTATTTGTGGGGACTGTGGCTTCTACTTGGTCACTGCCTCTACCTAGCAAAATGTGAACATGTAATCCCAAGGACACTAGCTAAAAAGGGAAGTACCGAAACGTAATAGTGAACAAATAACTGATAATCAACCCTTACAGTTGATTCTAATAAGATTGGTTCATACCATTTCTGTCAAACACATTATCTATGACACATGTCAATTATACATTTTCAAAATGAAATTATGTAACATATTAATTGATACAACACTGCAGTTTGAAGGCCATGTATTAAAGTCAGGGTAATATTAATTTTCTGATAGGATAAAAAAATGAAGCTCAGGTACGTGAGGCCTGTGGTTTTGTTGACGATGCAATTTGAAGGCCTTGTGGGTTGCTAATTTTGCCATACATTGTAATATATCTGCAATGGTCATTGAATTACATATACATTGTAATATATCTGCAATGGTCATTGAATTGCATATATACATTGTAATATATCTGCAATGGTCATTGCATGATATTTCCTCATTTCTTTGGGCCATTTTATCAGTCATCAGTAATTTCAAACCCAACAGTTAGAAGAGAAGGAAACTGTGGTCACCATAGCAACTGAAGATGTTTTATGATTAGACCTGCATCCATCCCACTTTTCTAGCGAAATGGAAAATGTACGGCAAATGATTAACACTTCTATGGCAGCTTGTTCCTAAAAATATGCTTCACAGACATAGTCAAACTTTAGGGACGTGGTAAGATACATGTACCTATCCCAGAAACAACACCATTTTGTACATTGCAGTTACACAAACTGTATAACAAGTGAAAGGATAGTATAAGAATCGATATTGGTTCTACAAAAAATATGCAAAGGAACTTACAGTGCAAATGATATGTTGCCTTGGTTGTTTCACTCAAGTGATTGATATTTTTTTACACACAGAGAGACAACTTCAAATGCAAAAGAATAAATTATATAGGTGTCGGACACAGTGGGGATGTAGAAATGGACAAGATACATGTACATGTATCATGCTGATTATCAGTAGGAAAGTAAAACAATTGACGCCATTAAAATCATCAAGTCCGTTTGTACATTTTCAGCAGAAGTCTGGTTTTACTACACTGTTAAAGAACAGCAACTTGCTTTATTACATTGTACTTTTTAATGTGACTGGGCAAAGGATCCTGCTGTATGGGTTGTATCTTTTGTAATTGTCAGTCTGGAATTGAAATGTGTCTATCTCTGTCTCAAAAACATCATGCCACATACATGAAAGTGAAACACCAAGCCAACATCATTTCTACTGTAGCTCCAACCATAGACCCTCTGCTCCAACTAAGGGATGGTTACTCTGTAAGATATGATATATTGTATGTGTTGCCCTATATATCAGCCAGCATACAAAAAGAGCAAACCAAAAAAAGTCAAACCATTATGGTGTATCCTGCAATCTATTATTAAGGGTCCTACCTAAAAAGTCACAAGATGTCCATGTACCAAACAAACATTGTCAGTGCATTTATGACTGTTCCAGCTGCATTCCCTGTATTTCAAACTTATATTGAACAATGTTATCCATACATATCACTGACTTGTGTTATGTGATTGATGTTCCAGTCACATCATACTAAAAAGACATCCATTTCACGACTTCTTCACTTTGTGATTTGTGTTTTATAAGCTATTCTGTACATGTAGCATCCATAAAAGTTACCACAACGTTACATAAATACATGTTCTCAGCTGTACAAAATGTACATGTAGGTATTAGAAAGGGGCACCATAAAAAAAATGAGACAGTTTCATTTTTAAGGTCTTGCATATTGTCTTCAGTTTTAACTTTGATATGTATACAAATGTATATCCAAGTAGTAGTGAATAGTAGGTAGTGAATGCTGGACACTTGCTACACATACAAATGGAGAATAAATTACAGGCAACAGAAATGTGGTTTTACAGAAGAATAATGAAAATATCATGGGTACAATGTAGATCACATAACAAATGAGGTTTTAAAAAGAGCAGGCCCAAAGAGGAAACTGATGAAAACCATTCGAAAGGGACAGCTCAAGTTCTTAGGACATATGAGGAAACACACTAAATTTTTTTATTTGGCCTTACAATCATGAAAATAAAAGTTCAGTGATGAAATTAAAGGGCCACAGTCTGTAAGTTTATGATTGTAGGTGTTAGATTTTCTTCATGTATACATGATCCTTTGATATCTCCACCATAATTACTCGGCTAGTTCCGTTTATTTAATACAAACAATCATGAAATTAAAAGTTCGGCCAGTAGTATTGTATTAAAGGGGCACAGTCTGTAATGTTGTGGTTTTTAGGTGTTAAATTTTCATTAAAGTTAACGTACACAACTCTCACCAAGAATCAAGATATGACATCAAATGACATGACATAATTTATTAGTTACCAGTAAAAAAACCATCAACAATGTAAAGATTACAAATTTTCTTTGCGCATAATTTAACCATGCACTTTAATCCTCTACATAATTGTATAGTGTGTCGACATGAACTTGGTTCTTAATAAGTTTCAGTGTGGTAAAATTAATTTCTAAAATGGACCTACATGTAACAGTTACAGCCAATAGCACTTTAATAGATTTAAGTGATATAGGATGGACTTGATATTTTCTTGACTTATCATAAATGGAAACACCTTAGGGGAGAGTAAGTAATTTAGAGTAGGCCTGGATTCATCATTAATAGACAATGTACATGACTGTATCTTTCCATATTTTGATAGTTATGTACATTGTACTGTAGTCTCTGAAGTTGCTGAACCCAAGAAAAAAAGGGAGAGAGAGGTTAGACGAAAAACCTGTTAACATTTATTCCACTAATCCCACATTTATATCATGAGAAGTTAAGGGATTATCATGTTCTCTGACACATCCATATACAAGATGATCTGGTTCTCTATCCTGTCAATAGATATTCCATACATGCAGCTACTTATTAAAGAGATCTCCTGTAAAATGAATATATATTCTATGCATGTAGTAACTGCACTGATCCCTACCATTTATACACTGTAACTACTGATTAGGGTTTAGGCAAGTGAATAGATACATGTAACAAGAAAGTTACATGTACAGTGTTCTCCCCAGGTAGATTGCAAGGAGTGTGGCTAATTTGCATATTGATTTATGTATAAATAGCATGGTAATTTGCATAATGGTTTGAATAGTGATCAATATGCATGTCTTCAATGCTAGAACAAACTCTGACATGTTTATTTTAACACAAAAGGACACGCACATGAACATGAATATCAAGGATCAGCCATTTCTCACCATGTGAAAGTAGTATTATGATTTTGTCATTCAAAGATTACTAAAGCTCAAGGATGGAAGAAATTAATACTTCTGAAGTACGGTAGAAACCTATCAAGCATGGTGGCCTAGATGGCAAGGACAGTATTTGCACCTTGCTTCTCTATAGTGAGGAGAACACTGCATGTACATGTATATAAAATGTTGATGGAATGAATGTCTTGTTTGAATGGAACTATGGCCAAATTGGCTGAAGTTGAAATATAAAAGAAGGAAATATGATGGTCTCATTTTGTCAAATGATCTTAATCTTTATTTCTTATAAATCGCATTACATTACAAATAATCACAATGCGCTGTACAAATAACACAGGAAAAACAAACATGAAAGACAACAAAAATACACCATTTGAAAAATTGTTAAATGTTAGACATGTTATCTGTTTCTCAATCAAAAATGGAAGAAGAGAATTGTGTATGAATGTTATTGTTAGATAATTGATATATACCGTAATTTATGTCTTAATTGGAATGATTTTAATAGACAAAATTAAACCCTGGAAAAAGTGTTTGTCAATGTGCATGTCAATGTCAATATAGCTGGACCTTCAAAAAACAAACGTAATGGTTTCAACATATTGTCTGTAGTACAGAGAAACAAAGGATTGTGTAAATTATGTCAATGTACCTGTCTGTTTGTGGTACAGTCCAATTGTTTAAATTCTCTTTGTTATGTTGATATATGTTTTAGTATGCAATAACTGTCATCAACTAGAGACACATCTCATATTGGCAATACAGCTGTGGTGTGGTACATGATTGGTGAGTTAAATGTACATTCATGTTTTACTCTAAAGTTATATGCTGTGCTTTGCTTTGTTTTGGTGTTATCATTAAGACACTGAGTGTGTATTGTATTATACATATGAACATATGTGTATTTTGGTATGGTATTGGTGTAAGCATACATGTATGTGTGTCGTATGTGTTTAATTTTTCAGGTTAGCCGATGTGTACATACAACATGTACAATGTACACTTATTAGTATTAGCTGCTCTACTTGATGGATCTGTCAGTGTGACTCCAATACATTCATATCTACTAGATGGTGAATGAGTGTAATGGAGTCACTGATCAAGCAAGTAGATAGATACACTACATATATATTGCATTTCTGTGTGTGCGTGCGTCTGCGAATATGCATGTGTGTGTGTGCATGCATGCATATGCAGTGCCACTAGTGTGAAAATATGTGTGCATTTAAAAAATTAAACTTAAAGTTAAAAAGTATAAAAGCTGTAGATTAAGATTTCATTGAAAGCTAATACATGTTTTTAACTATATCCATATTTCTTCCACTGCATTGGACAGTCACACTAATTGCTTTAAAATTGTTTTTAACTGTAGAAAATCAATGATTTGCTCAAGCTGTAAAACAGTGTATGTATACTAGAGAAAAAATTGACAAAATCCTTCTGTATATTCAACTTTTTGAAATGAAGGCGCTACTTTGTGAAATGGTAAAATAAAGATTTATTGACATATTCAAAGTCACTTCGATTTATCAATAAAACATAGACAAACTATTTGCATTAAAAAAAACATTTCTATGTAATATGATATTATATTTTCCAAAAACACTTTGCAACAGGTTTTAGCAAGAAGGTAGGATTACAACAAGGATTTCCCTGGCGAGACATGATCTGTCTTGAACTGTAATATAAGCTCAGCTGCTGTTCAGTCCCCAGTCACCCAGTTTAAAAAAAAAACATTTCATGCATCCCTTTTGTCTTATCCTGTGGGTATATATATTAATTTTGTGGTTACTATATGTGTGTATTCTTTTATTGTATGATAAATGATATTAAAAAGATAAATACATGAGTACATGTTTATACCTGTGTTATCCATAAGTCTGAAAATACAATGCCATTTACATTTCAATTTGTACATGTATGGTCTTGTTGAGCAAATGCCATGGTATCTATTTTTATCATTGTACACTTATATGTATAGAGGACAAAATACTAGCAAAACCTAGATGAATTACTAATAATATCTAATCTTGATGTATATGTACATTAGATTAGATTAGATATACATGTAACTTAGAAAATAGTCAGTTCTATTTGGGTAGAAAATAGTTCTATTTGGGTATATAAGTGTAATACAGCTGTTAAGAACACTGCAGTGAAATAGGCTAATGTTATAAGTATACGATGAAGTATTTATTAACTGTATTTTATATGAAATATCGTATCTGGAGTTTTCATTATATCGGTATTTTTTTCGAAAAACAGCTATTATATGCTTGACATTATATACAACTATGGGGTGAGCGGATAGGGATGGGGGTTGTAACCAGTAAATCGTTCATTGATTTTTATACCTTGTATAATGTACTGTGGGGAACTGTATTAAAAACACGTACATACACGTACACACACATATACACTTCAGTGAACTGCTGTGAACACAAATTTGTTTCATGAATACGTTGTATTTTTAAACAGTGGAAATGACAATCATAAGTAACAACATACATTTCGAAAAAATACCTAGTCGTATGAAGAAACAGAACAAATAAGCTTGTATTGTTATGCTCGTTCTGGGGCCGCGATGCCCAATAACGGAGTACATTATCAGTAATAATGTACAGCGATGACGTCAAAATTCACTGGAATTGGTAATGCTATAATATAATATGGTATAATGTATCGGAAACTATGTCCGTTTTACCAGATTTCCCCCTTCCAGAATCCTGTTACCGAGGTTCCCAGCCCTTAGCAAATATACTGCCATAATGCATGGTGACGACAATGATCACACCTGTAATATTCAAAACAAGAATGTTTGCTTTAAATTTAAATGAAGAGACATTTTGGTATTTGATATGTAAATGTGTAGTCTAGTCATTTGTAAATGTCTGGCATGATAACACCTATTGTTTACAGTCATATCATTTGTTGTGTACCTCAAAATTATCAGATATATTTTTGCACACAGAATTATTATTATAATTGAATAAATGTACTATCTCAGGGATATTTCAATGATATGAAATGTCATTACTCTTTCTACAACTAAACTACATGTATGTGCACATGTATGGAATATACACAGTCATGATTTTCATATATTATCACATGCTACCATATATGACTGTACTGTACATATACATTTTTATTCATGGTCGTCAATGTAGTGAGACACAAAGAAATTAAGTGAACAAAATCAAAATAGCACTTACTTGCACTGCATGAAAATTTGACATTTCCTGTTCAGTATATATGACGCTCACACAATGGATTTGCAGCAATTCTAGACTAAATTCCGGATTTGCCATCATGTATACAGAACCGGAAATACCATCTTTTCATGCAGTGATGTCCATTAAAATCGTTAACATCTGTCTTTTTCTTTTCTTTTTTGTATCCATACATACATTATAGTATAGTACAGTTTAGCAAAAACTCAAAACAAGTGTATTTATATTAGTCATTGACTAATAACATAAATGCACTTGCTTGAATCTTTGTAAAATTACATGTGCCTGTAGTCGTGGGTAAACATAGTCCAGGGCAACTCTCTGAGCACAAGTCTATAACAATGTATACCAAATTGTCATATATGAATCAAAATTGTTTTTAAAAAAAGTAGTTTTCATCCACTGGGACTTCATTTCATTGCATGTTCTTGGCATCTTCAGAGATTATAATTTACTAACTTTAAGAAGTTGCAGCATTCTAAGAAGTCATGAAATATTCTATAACAATCAAGTGTATATTCAACTCTGAAATTATAACACCTACTGCTACAGCTGGAGGATTTAGTGGGAAAAGTATGACAATCTGATATTTTGAGATTATCCCTAAGGTGATATAAGATTATGTAGCTGATACCAAAGTGAGTCGAAATTGACTTTCTAAGCGAAGAGGAAATGTTGCCATAGAAACAGAAAATATATCTGATCACTATTTGGTTTCTTTGTTTGTAATTCTGTTTTGAGTCATGCGTATATCATGGCGTTCTTATTTCATGAGAATATTATCTGGAAAATGTATTAGATTTATTATTCCTTCTGCTTTGAAGAATCATTATGTATTTATATTGTATATTGAGGAAAGGATGAGACCAACATTTGCAATTACTATGTTGCAAACAATATTGAATGTAAATTAATAAGTAGATATCCATGTATGTATGTATGTATGTATGTATGTATGTATGTATGTATGTATGTATGTATACATTGTACAGTATGCAATTTACAGCACAAGTCAACTAATATTTAGTTGTGCTGTGGGTATAGTGAAGTGTATGTCTGTCTGTCCGTCCATCCATCCATCCGTCTGTTTGTTCATCTGTCTGTCTGTCTGTCTGTCTGTCTGTCTGTCTGGCTAGGTACATGTATATCTGTGTGGTGTATTAAAACTAATTAAACTCAAAAACTGCTGAACTGATTTGCATTTGATGGATATTACTTTGAGTGCCTAGTTGAGAAATTATCCAAATCAAAATGTTACATAACAGGTATGTGTTTGGGTTTTAAAAAAATGTGATTTTTGGTAATTGAAAACCATATGGCAGATTCATCTGAAAATTGGAAAAGTGTTTAGATGTATCCTGAGATGAAGAATTATTGAACCTTAGGGAAAATCTGGCTGCTATGTTTTGTAGAAACAAGATTACACTGCAATACCTTTTGTATTAACAGAAAAATGCAAGCAATTTATGCTGTCATTTCCCAATATTTTGAAGATTATATATTAGATTGATAAGATATACTTTATTGTCCATAAAAACATGGAAATTTGTCTTGGCACCAGGCAATCATCAAATGTAATAAAAGACAAGACACATGTACAAGAGAAAGTACATGTATACGGCAGAAAGCTTTTTCCTGTTCAAAGGTTAGGTTTAATGAAATTGTGGGGCCTGCAGCAAGCAAGACTAGGTCGTATACTGTACTATATAAATAGGGTAAACTTTCAAAGTTCATGTTTGTTTTTCGTAGATTTTTTCAAAGGTTTTAGAATTCAGCTAACAGAAAAGGAGTAATTTGGTGACATTAATATTGTTGACCTGATGTTTAACACATTCTTTTGATACTTTGGAATACAATGTACATGTGTTATGTATAATATAATATATGAGGGAAACTCCTCTGAATTTACGTACATTGTGCATTTTACATTACTGCCCATAAGAACAACTGTAGGCAACCCTGGTTTAAGTAAACTGGGGAAATAAGGCTTAAAAACATGATATATCTTGATAGTCTATTAAACCTGGACTCATACATGTACATTCTTGGAAGTATTCAAGATCAACTCATCAGTGGTATGTGACAAACTCAGCCATGTTCAGAGTGTTTGTAATACAGTAATGCACACACACTGCTGTATAACTAGATGTTGATGTATTTGTACTAAGATAAAAAAATGTGTACGATCAAGGGTGCTCTATTTTTGGCGTACATTCAATTAAAGAGATTCATTCAAAATGTTGTGTGTGGAGACAGTTAAATCAGATCTAATCTTTGCCTCAGTTTCTATTGTAGAGACAGAAAGCAATTTTGATTCGATTTAAGTTAGTAAACTGAAACTCGTCCGCCAAACCAGTTTAAATTGATTTGTAATCGATTCGAGTGGGAGCAGGGCTTTTAGTTCCCAAGTGTAATGCAGACATGCACATCTGATAATATAATAGAGGATATTATCACTTGTCATCTCTAGAAACTACTCTAACACCACAGACTGCCTGTCATCTCTAGAAACTACTCTAACACCATAGACTGCCTGTCATCTCTAGAAACTACCATGACACCACAGATTGCATGTCATCTCAAGAAACTACTGTATCACCACAGACTGCCTGTCATCTCCAGAAACTACCATGACACCACAGACTGCCTGTCATCTCTAGAAACTACCATGACACCACAGACTGCCTGTCATCTCTAGAAACTACCATGACACCAGACTGCCTGTCATCTCTAGAAACTACCATAACACCACAGACTGCATGTCATCTCTAGAAACTACTGTATCACCACAGACTGCCTGTCATCTCCAAAAACTACTGTAACACCACATACTGCCTGTCATCTCTAGAAACTACTCTAACACCACAGACTGCTTCTCATCTCTAGAAACTACCATAACACCACAGACTGCCTGTCATCTCTAGAAACTACTCTAACACCACAGACTCTATGTTAACATGATTAAAAAACTTCTTGAAAAAGTCCAGTAATAGGGTGTAAAACTATTCAGAGATTCAAGCCAATTTTGTAACTTCCTTTTTTCAGAGTATCATTTACTTATATACTGAATTATTGAGATACTGTGAAGCTAGCATTTATTCTTGTCTACTGTGCATTTATTTTAAAGAATATTGTGGATAGACTGTTTCATTATATCTTTTCAACAACATATTTTCGAATAACTGTGGTCGTTGAATAAATATGACCATATGTATATTTAAAGCTCAAATATGCAGATGATCTAAAACAACAATTAACAAATGAAGTTTTCTTTCCTAGGTTATCAGACAGTAATTTAACAATGTAAAACAGTCCCAAAAGTTGATAATATATTAGTTTTCCAGTCACATACTTCATTCAGAGAAATATGCAATAATTTGTGTTCTTTGCACACATAGACAATATTGATTGTTTGCAGATTTGTCTAGTTAAGTTATTTAATGTATTGTGTACATTAAACTAGGTATTTTGTTGACATAGCCAATGGGATTAGTGCAGAATCAGTTTCAACATACTATGTGTACATGTATATTCGTGACTGGAATATTGACACTTTGAGTTTCAGTTTTGTATTTGTGACTTTAATATTCAACAAAAATTCCAGCCAAGACCAAAATATCATCTGTCAGTGAATTTGTCATTTAGTCATAGAGGTATTAGAAACAAATATATTTGTCTGTGTAACATTTATCATATGACTATGACAGATATCGTCCTCTCTAGTCTCCAACTGGCAACTACGGTACACATCTTATAGAAGGTGCAGAGTTTTGAGCTCGCTTATAAATTTGAAAAAATCCAGACTGCAGTTTGCAAAATGCAACTGAGTTTTGTGTTGTGCCTATGCTATTAACCAATTCTCCTGTATTCCAGTTGTGTGAATCTTGTCAGTACAACTTGTATAAACAATGTGGTAATCAGTTTTCAGGTCACAATGGACTGTACATATGCTGTGGCAAATGTTGAATTTCCGATACCATGTTCAAAGTGTTGGTCATATTTTTTACATATTTCCTGTTCTGACAAAAAATGACATCTGAATTATATCAAAACTGATTCATATGACCTCAATGTACAGGTATTGAAACTGAAAAAGTGTGACCCAAGTAGTGAAAAAATAATAAAATAAAAATATTTTATTTCATAATCTTGCCACTTTAGTTACTTTTTTGGTTACATATAGATATTAAATTTATTAGTCAGTTGTTTTAGTAGATAATACATGTTTGTTTGTTCAATTGTTTTGTGTTCCAGCAAAACATCAGGGATATCAGGTATTGAGAAACATAACTGTGTCTTGTACATTGTATGTACAGGTACACTGTACCCATCTGGACAGGACTCTATATAGACATGTTCTATGGTCAGTTTTTCTCAAACTGCTGGTACTTACCTGAAGCCATACAATATTTGCACAGTAGAATCATGCAGTATGTTTCAATGTGTTATGAACATATATGTGTATATAATAAACAAAAATCACAGGGAGGGAGGAATTCCAAACACAAAAACAGAAAAATTCAAGAAGTACATGTACATGTACAGTTTTGCTCAGGCTGTTATGCTGTCTTGTAGGTCTGATATCAATCTGATTAATGTCTGCTAGCAGTCTACATGTACTGGATAGTATAAATGATAATACATTTAATTATACTGTGTACACTGTTATCTGATGTTTACTAATATATACATCCGGTATTTTCATTATAAAAAATGAGATTCACCTCATGTGCAAATATATTAGATTAGAACTTAGAAGATACAGTGTATAAGAAACAACTTTTTTGGGTTTTTTAAATGTAACTAACATTGTAAATTAAAGAACCAAGTCTTTTTCTTCTTCAAAGATTTAATCAAGTTGTTCTGACTTCAGAGTATCCATGTGTCATACTAGTGATAGCATAGGATGTATTGATTACAGCTTGTTATTCAAACTCGTACGATGTATGTTCAACACGTTTATGACTCCAGGGAAAGGTAGTGCAATATAGCTGTTCACCCCTATGTAAATTGACAGTGCTAATTAGATATGAAAGTAATCTGTAAGTGAATTTGGAACTCTGAGGAGAGTTGCTGCCATAATAGACAGGATGTAGACCATTTCAAGGGAATTCTGTTATAATTATCTATATCATGTTGTCAGGATGTGTGCACAGTAGGCTTACATTTTGTTTTATTCAGATATTAAAAATTCGATGTAGGGTCGCTTTACGCAAATTACAGTCAGGGTATTCAAATGTCGTTGATCAAATATGTCAAATGTATGAAAATTAATAAATGCCTTTCTGAATAATATCAAATTTAATGTAAACATATTTTTCTAAGGTTTACCTGGTCTAGTTCCTGGAATGTATTCGTATTACGTTTCATACTATACCGTCTAGTCAATCACGTTACTCAAGGCGGTAATCAACTTCATGGTGAGTGAAGTGCGAACATGCATGTCAGTAGTAATCCATCACAAATTGACAGGCTGTCGTCATCATTCTCATGTTTCTAGGACTGATATTATATATGCAAATGTCCAACCAGAACTCCACCTCTGCCACCTCCAGTCTGTTTAAATTAAAATCACTTAGGGACGCGATAATGTCATCATGGTGTTGCAGGGTCAGCTTCTTTCCATTGAGGCCCTCATGCATGTACATGTATATACAGTATTACAGTACATCACATCTTGAAATGAACATGTTGAAGTATTTTGAATGTCAAGGGAGATATACTATTTCTATACATGTATTGTGGACAAGAAGGGCAGGGGTATATACTATTTCTATAAATATAGTAGTCTAGTTCCATGACAGGCAGTACATGTATACACACTTTTACTGTCTAGTCAAGGTCCCAACAAAAGGTGTCAAGTGTGTTTGAACAACATGGTGACCGAAGAACAACAGCGCATGTCAGTAGTAATCCATCACAAATTGACAGGCTGTCGTCATTGCTCATTAATACATTTGATACAGCTGTTTTGACCATGTTTTGACTATCGCGGGCATTTAGCACGTAATAATGATACCTGCAAATGACCAACTCCCCCTCCAGTCTGTTTAAACTAAGATCACATGGGGATGCGAGGCCGTCATCATGTTTATATGAACCCTGTGGGAGGAAGCATAGAATTATGTGCAATTGTTGGGGACCTTGTAGACGGTAAAAGTGTGTATACTGTTCGTCATGGAACTAGACTATAAATATAGCATCGCGAGCCCTTCGGTGCTGTGTTTGCTGGGCCTGAGTGACTCTGGGTTACCCTGTGGACTGACAGGAATGCCTTGACTGTTCCACAGTGATCTGACATGGAGTGTGCTACATTGTCTCTATCATGTAGACCCAAACCTGAATAGTTTCCTGTAGAAATGTGTGATTGTGTTTATGTGTATATTCATTTAGAAAGAAAATCACTGGGAATAATAATTCCCAGGACAAAAAAATGATATAGAATTATAGCTTTATTGTTCACCTTAGGCAGAAGCAAATGATTGTGCACAAAATGTATGTAAAAGAGAAAGAAACTACAGGGACAATGTGACAATTATACTCTCAGAATGTACTGCTTACCATCTCTGTTAGGAAAGATCCTTGGATTTGGATAAACAAGGGTATGAAAACACAATGGAACAATGGAGTAAGAGGTTGTAGTCTGTGCGGAAGTCAAGGAAAGGCCTTCAGGTAATGAACGTGTGTACAAGTATACTCCAAGGATTAAGGTACACACTAGTGACTGGACGAAGAACTTCTGACCTTTTGGCTTCTTATAATAGTTGGAGAAGGTTAATAATTGGAAGGAGTGAAGGTTAGCCTACAGCTTCACATCCTGTATTGTGACGCACTGCTACATTTGTAGCTAATCAACACTTGAGTCAACATCAGATATACAAGAGTATACTGTAGTTGGAAAGTAATATGGTTTAGGTCGTCGCCTGTAGCTGATGTTGTCAGTAAATCCTCACCTCATTTTAATATATTCCTACCTTTACATACAAGTGTAGTGTGTTCACAAAGCCATGTTATGTAGACAAACAGGTGAGATATTTTCTGTGTAACTTCTTGATGTGTGAATTACTGTCAATCATGTCACTGCAAGGTCTGATATGATGTCTCTTCACTTGTGATTTCCACTTCAACACTGTGGTACATTGTATTATGTCCTTCAATGTCTCCGTATATCAGGGTTCTCACTTTGATTGCATGAATAGATATAAGTTTTGCTGATATTTTTATGTTGTTGACCTGCAGATCTTCCATCATAATCATTCCAGTTGCTTCATTTACAGTTTAGTACATGTCGGGTTTTAGTATGCTACCCAAAGTTTGTCATAAAAATACAAAAGGCAAATAGTGTATTTCACATCTCTGTACACCTTTTATTACAAAATAGTTTTTCCATAAGGGCAGGAATGTTGTTGTTCCTTGGGTATTTTATTCTAAATTGGTGAAAATGTACATATACATGTATGCTAGATAAGGTCTTCCTGCAAATTTCTAACACATACTTAGATTTAGTGCCAGCCTGAATGTTAGCACCCATGGCAGCTTAATTAACTGGCTTTCACATTTGGTTGGTGCATGTATTAACCGTTCAAGTTGCTAAGATAGGGTAAAATGTCAGTGCCAGTCTACACCTACAGCATGCTAGTAGCTTTCACATTTTGCTGGCGATTCAAGGGCTAAGATACATTCAGAACAAAGAAGATATTTTCATTTTGCCAAATCTTACTTTGATACTTCACTGATCAGATCTATTCATTCTCTGTTTAAATTGTTTCAAGTGGACTTTGAAATTCTAATGAAGAATGTGAAGTTATTTTTGTTCAAAGACAGCTAGTATTCCAAAAATAATGTGGAGTTTGAGATTTGATATTCGGTGGTAAAAATTAATACATGACAGAGATTTACATTGTCAAAATGTTTAGTATTCTAAACATATAATACTTCAGTTATATAGTTGGTTCACTCTTTATAGTTTCAAGCAGACTTTAAGAGTCTAATGAAGAATGTGAATTTCTTCTTTTTGTCCAAAACAGTTGTATATTCCAAAAAGTATGTACATGTACTTAAATCATAGATTCTTTTTGTCCAAAACAGTTGTAAAATTCCAAAAAGTATGTACATGTACTTAAATCATAGATGTTTGAGAGAAATGTCTGTGGTTTAAATTGAGTTTATATGATGTAATATTCAGTGTTAAAAGATGATTGGCAGAAATTTACCATGTCTGAATAATTGATTGTATAGTATTCTATTAAATATATTTATCCATATGTTTATAGTAGCCTAGTGACGCTTTGATCTATTTGATCTACATGTACATGTATTTGATGTGGAGTCATGATGGGTGAATGGTTAGCGTGACCGACTTGGAATCTACAGGTTGCAGGTTTGAGCCCCGTCGCTGCCTGCTGTTTGTTTCTGAGTGGCTAAAGTCCTTGGGCAAGATTTGAATCACGACTGTGCCTCAGTCAACCCAGCTGTATAACTGGGGACCTGGGAGGATGTAGGTTGCAATGTGAAGGCTTTAATCCTATGCGCTTTAGGCTGCAATGGATTGTATGCTCCCCGGGGAGTTGAGGAAGACTAAAGGGCCGTTGTACCATTCTGATCTGAGCCAGGGTAATAATTGTAAAGCGCTTTGAACATGGGGTGGGAAAGCGCTATATAAGAACCCAACATATTCTCTCTATATGATCTATTCAGAGTAAAGGAGTCATCAAAGCACTCATAAAATTCTATTCAGAATCTGTGCTATGTCTTTATGAAGTGACTTTGTTTAATGAAATCTGGGACATTGAATGAGATATGTTCAATGCTCGCTCCTTATTGGTATTAAGTGAAAGTGAATTAAACCAACACATTTTATCACATTTAACATCCAAGTTTTTATCAAACAACATGAATTCAAGAGGTAAATATCTTTGAAGGCCTTCCCTTTAAATATAACTGTTCTCCCCACTATACAGAAAGCACGATGTTTGTCCTTGTCACCTACGCTGTCATGCTTGGCAGGTTTCTACTGTACTTCACAAGTGGTCTACCGTCCTTGGGCTTTAGTAATCTTTTGAATGACAATATCACAATAATATTTTCACCACATAAGAAGTGGCTGATTCCTAATGTCCATGTGTGTGTGTGTGTGTTATTAAAATATAAACATGTCAGAGTACAATGTATGTCCCAGTGTTGAAGGCAGGCATATTATGTGCTGATCACTATGCAAATCAATATGCAAATTACCATGTTATTTATATGTAAATTAATATGCACACAAGCCTCCATCCTCAAAATCTAACCTGGGGAGAACACTGAAATTTTAACATATTGTCCACTGCTTCTATAGTTAGTTATTTGTAAATAAAAACTGTAGTGTCCACAGTGTTAGCATTTATAATATTACTGTAGTGCCTTTATGCCTTCATTATTAGATCGACGAATATGAAACAGCTACATTGTAGTACATGGGTGTTACATGTCACATACTTTACACAAACACGTAGTTGTATAGATGCAAAGAATTTTAAATTATGTTGTATCGTTTCAAAAGAGAACGTATTAAACAAACCCACACTCAAAAATTGTCAATCACCATCCTAATCAAAATTTTCATCCCAACACAATGTAAGTGTTTCAGATTTGCTGTTCAGTACAAAAGGAAGCCGTGATAGAATTGTTAGCCATTGTAAGGTACAATGTAAAGGAAAGTAGTGTAAAGTCATCGCTATGCATGGCATGCATTCCTCAGTGAATCAATGCATTAAAATAAAGTATCTGGCAATATAGATGTAGCTGTAAGACTTGTGTAAGATAAATCAGAAGGGGATTGCATTTGTAATTCAGGGCTATCATATTGCAGACAACCTGTGTCGATATTATCAGAGTTTTCCTGTAATCCATTATGAGCTAGGGAATACCATATGAGTGTATACTCAGTTTGAAGAATTCGACAACATGTCTGTCTTCCTGAGCTGGTTAGTCCAATATGATTTGACAAGTTGTACCTCCCTATCAGCTGGCATTTGACAAGAGGGCTGATTAGAGCTGAACAACATAACATTTCGCACAGTCTATCTTCAAGATAAGATATACATTGTACTGCGAGTGTTCATATAACTTGAGTGTCGAGGCATGATAAATGATAATATTGTACTATATCTTCAAACTTGTTGATTATCATGATTTTTTTGTACCACTTGTACTGATCAAAAGGGACATCCGTTTTGATTTGAATATCTTTGCTGCATTATTTTTCTTTTGGAGAATATGGTTCCAAGAATTAATAAGACAGTAAAATATAGTTAATCTAGAACGGTTAATTGGATGAATGTGACATTTCAAGCCATCTACCTTAATCATGGTCCATACCAAACATATCAAAACATCACATTCATTTCCAATTTTGATATTCATTTGTAATATTTGAAGAATTCTACACTAAAGGAGATAGATCAAATCTAAACATTATGTATGCTTTTCAATTCATGTGAGAGATTGTTAACTTGTAGTGCAACGTGAATCATTTGATGTGTTATTTCAATTTTACCTTTTGCTTTTACTTGTATCTTGCATTTTCTTTTGTTTTGTTTTTGTTTTCTTTCGAATCTTTAGTTTTCAATTTTATCCATCTCTTTTTATGAGTGCACATGGAAAGCCAATTTCCAAGGCATTTTTATGCAAATGGCAATAAAATTATATTACTATTACAAGTACCCCATAAAGTAAAGTATTTCCACTGTGTGCTACAGTCATTTATAGCATTCATATATAAAAGTGTATAAAGTATGTTTCAGTTGCTGTAATTCTCAAATTGTTCAAAATAGGGATTACCTACCTCTCAAAGGAGAGAAGAGGTAAAAGTATATGTTAATGTTAGAATTACTCAATTAGTCCAATCTGATTAAAATCCAATGTAGTGTACATGGCGCAATATCTTTTTGGCTGTTACGTTTACTGTCGTTTGTTCTTTTGTGAGCACTTGTTACATACATCTGACACAATACCATAGGCTTTCTGTTTCTTTGAACCCGTTCTCACATCTAGCTCAATTGTGTGAAGAGAGATCTTGAGATTAGAAGCCATGGATAGCATCTAGACTATTTTAAAATGTACTCAGAAAAATATGCATTTTACGATACATGTATATAGTCTGTATTTTACTCTAGAGTCTATTTTACTCTATAGTCTGTATTTTACTCTATAGTCTACTGTATAGAGTATATACCAAAATACAGAATTTCTCCTAAGTCAGGCCTAATAAAAATTTTTATGTGATTCCAATTACACTCAGTTTTAGAAGAGGTGGAGTAGGTAGATATTTTATTTTATTATATTTTTTTCTGTGTGGGTGTCTAGTTCAGGTTTTCCATTGTTTTCCAAATGGTATCTGTGTTGTTTATTTCTTCCTATCAGATGTACAGCCATTACAGATTGGAAGAATAGTTTTATATTGTCTTTTTAAGTTGATGTCAGTTTCCACATCCACTATTTCTCATGAGACTTCACAATTTTTGCAATTTTATTATTTTTTTCTCGAATACATACAAATGTAATATTAATAAAAAAGTTTAGGGTTGGCAGTGAAAAGCTAGGTGGGGGTCGGGTAACTGTAACCAAACAATTATTTTTTTAGGCCTCAGTGACTGCTAGATTAATAGAGGCATACCGTAATAATGCAACTTAAGTTTTTGTGTGCAAAACAAAATTATTTTGATAGCTATGATGATATATTTTTCAATGTAATTACTGCTGTTTTGTAATATACAGATATGAAATAGATAATTGGTTGATGATACAAAATGATATTTGTATAATCAGAGGTAAATGTATATAGATTGATAAAAATAGCATCAAAGGTTAATAGATTCAACACTTTAATTACTGGTATGTAGAGTTGGTTTGTGGGGTATATGGTGAAAGTGTCTAGGGCTGCTTTAATTTACACTTTACATGTATATACACCATGAATGGACATTTATTAAGCCACTTAATTCTAAACATGGATAAATGTTTCATAAAAAAAAAAAGTAGGGAGTGACCCTGAATCCCCTGAACTACTACTACTAGTACTAGTGTAGGATAGATATGGGAGAACAGAGAAAGAGACACACACAGACAGATTGACATACAGACAGCTAGAGAGAGAGGGAGGGGACACATGCACTTGTTTCCCGAGATATGTATCAGAACATTTCTATCAGAATACAATAAAATGTCGATAATATTGACATATTTAGCCAACTATATATGAAAGGGGTAAAATTACACTTGTTTCTATGATCGCGCAAGTCCACCCACCGCGAAATAACAACAAAGTTTGCAACAGAACACAATTACCGTATGGCAACATGAACTTTCAACCGACCGTTTAACTCAGCAAACATTTTGAAAATTTTACCTTCTGTCACATCCTACTTCCCAAATTTAATAAACTTCTGATAAATCATGTCGTTGTTACAATTGGACCATGCCTACCAAAGATGTCAACCGATATCTGATATATGTCAATATTATCGATATTATCGACAGTATATTATATTCTGATAGAAATGTTCTGATACAATTATCTCAGGAAATAAGTACCTGTGGGAGGGGATTGCACACTTCTCAGTTTGAAGGCAAAATTTCCATCAAAGAAACAGAGAGAGATACATACCAGGAGACAAGAGAGACTGACAGAGCTATAAAAAAATGTAGGGAAAGGCAGTATGTGACCCCTTCTCACTGCAATTTAAACACACATTTCTATTATATTCTCTATTAATAAAAACCTCAACTTTCTATTCAGTATTCCATCATTTCTATTAACAGTTAACAATCATTTGTAGTGATATAACAGCAGGTTCTTCTCTGTTATGTAAGTTTAATTAATGGATGGTAAGTCTACATAGAATTTCAATGACATTTTTTCATTATCTCATTCTGTACTTTTAATCATAAACCCTACACAAAAGTGAAAAGGCTGTCTTAGGTATCTAGTGTAGTGCCATTCCAGCATGTTGTTCATTCATTTTTAAATGAATGAACAACGTGCCTGCATGTAGGTATCCAGTGTAGCCATTCCAACAGGTCGTCCATTCATGTACTAAAATGCACTTGCCTGGCTATGAGGGTACTTAGTAGATGTCATTTACCACAAGGGCTGTTGTGTAGCAACTATTTTCTAGAGGCTTAAAGCTGAGTGAAATAGTTTCTACATAACAGCACAAAGGGTAATATGATGTCTACCAGTGTCCAAATAAGGCCAGCCAATAAGTGTTTTCACATTCTCAGGCACACATTCTTTCAAGAATCACACCAAATCACCAGTAGGTCTCCCATATGCTACTGTAGTAGTGCCCTAGGGAAAATACAAAATGAGCAGTATATATCTGTTTATACACAGTAAATATATGATGAGACTTTCATATTTAGGATGGTTTAAAAGATGATCAAATAACAAAACAGATTGAGCTGATGAGAATCTATATGTCTTACTACAATGTGCAATGTGTATTATATTTGCCCCAGTGTCAGGGAAACCTCATTAAAATGCATTTCACAGTACAGTACCATCAAAATATGTCAAAAGTTCTATTCTGACAGCCATCATTTTTCTTTTCTTTTTATTTTTAACCCAGATGAAGGATCACACCCACAGATGAAATTTCCAGGCTATGCAAAAAATCAGCATGTTTAGAGGGACAGGCGTAAACAGGGGCGTAGTCGATGGATCGTCAAGCCAAGTCCATTGCCTTAGAGAAGGCACATGTACATGATGTCTATGATAAAATTGCACCACATTTCAGTGATACGAGATACAAAGCATGGCCAAGAGTCAAACAGTTTCTCCAAGAACTAGATCCTGGTAGTATTGTTGCTGATGTAGGTAAGTGAACATATTTTGTTTTGATGTTATGTCAAGAGAACTGTGCCTGTAGGAAAACTCTAACTGTAGTCCAAGAATAGTTCAGTACAACATAATGTAGTGTGCAATTTGTATGCAATTTGATACATTTCATAATATAATTTTGTAACAAAGTAACAATATTCTCCTGGTTTGATGCAACCACATGTTGTGCCATTTCAATTTTAAAGGCCAAGGTTTCAATCCCTGGTTCTCTCATTAGTGTTATCTTTTCAGTAGAGCCGTAAGGATTACTTAGGATCATTCTCTTGCTCTGGACTAAGTTTTCCATAATTCTGTCAGATGACTGTTTTCACAAGTAAATGTTAATCCTAATCTGAATGGGGTCTTGAAAGACAAAACAAAAACACAGACACTGTAGCATTAGTAGCAAACTACATGTACAGTGTACTGTTTAACTATTGCAACAGCCAACACTGTGCTTATTTCCATATGGCGACAAGATATCCATATTTTCACACATCAGACTCATTGGAACATTGATTAAAATGATTGCATTAATTTCATTAACTTCTTGGCATTGACAAAATATTGAACATACTAGTATATCGAACTTGAAATGAAAAAGTTAAGCATTCAAGTTCTCATATGGGCAGCATGTAATTTTCCTGTGGGCCGAGGACTCCTATGGGCAGAGTTTTCACATTATTTATGGTATATTAACTCAGGTAAGATTTGCCTGCATTTACCACAGTTTTTATTCAGGTTCCTTACAGAAAAAGAAATATGGCCATTATTGTATATTACTAGAGTTGAAATAACAAAATAATTGTTACACTTAATATGCATGCTACATGTATGTATTTCAAATTTTCATTCCTTATTAAATGACAAAAGTAAATTTTTGCATATTTTGACCTCTGATGATAAACTTCCTCTTGGAAAATTTCTTGTTCATGTAAGCAGTCCTCCAGCAGTTGGCTAAATGACTGTATTGTATTTACTTTATTTCTGTATGTTATTTATGTAATATGCTTTACCATGCTTGCTATGGCATGTTGTTATGCAATATAGATTGATTGTATTTCTAGATGGTTTATGCATGGAGGTATAACTCCATGGTTTATGCATGTTCCGAAGTTTCTCTGTGGTCTAACTTTAATTTGTACATCATGTATAGAATGATAAATTGACTTTATGTTTCATGACACTTGACAAAGTCTGCCCACAAGGAGCCTTAATTGACTTCATTATGTTTCATTTGTCTTTACCTTCATTCAACCAAGTATTCATATACATGTAGAGTACATCTGTTTTTGTGCAAGTGCGTAAAAGTTATGGATAAACATAATCAGCAAAAAGGACTCAAATCACTGACATTTCAAGTGAAGACTCTTTTGACTATTGCTACCATACAACACAACAGATATTTTGTGAAGAGAAGCATTTGTGAACAGTTAGATTATAAAGTAATGTATGCACTGAATGATTTTTATGCAATGGTTTCCACATGGATTATCAGAAGGGTTTCATCCCATGAACTCTTTTATTTCATAGTAACAAATTTTAGCACATACTCCATAATGCCCAGTTGTGTGCCTCATTGTGTTTATAGCAGACACAAACACACCTAACTTGTTGGTTATTTGACACTCATACATCATCTAAATGGTGCTGGTTCAATGCATCTGTAGCTGTGCCAATGTCTTTATTTAGAAAAACCTTTCAACTGCTTAGCTAGAAGTTAACTTCGGTTTCTGAAGCAGCCATGTTGGAAAAGCACATGTACATGAAAAGTGTAATAGGAACTGTATGATTGGTCAATTTGTTGTTTAATAATGACTGTTTGTAACCATGGGGGATGAGGAGGTGGTGTTAATTTATACACCCTTGAAAGAACAGAGTTCAAATGATGAGACATATAGTATGATATACTGGTCTTGAAATTAACTTTTTCTGTCGTAGTCCCAGTGGGTTACCAATTCAGAAAGTGGTACACAGGTAGTCCAATGGCTGGTGACCAATAGTCCCATATTCCTGAACTGAAAACAGAGTTGCTCTATTCGAAATGTGTGTTATTAAAATACTTTCATGTCCGTAAATCTTCCATCCTTTAAATCATCACATAATCAGTGGTAGCCTCAGTGGGCAACCGCTGCAGATTATGGTAGCCCCACAACAAGAATTGGTAGTCTGTGGACACAGTATAATTTCAAGCCCTGATAAGATATTGTAGTCTCCTGATTATTGAACATGTCATAAGTGATCTCATTGAAACTTTGCTCAAAGCACAACTGATAATTAGTTATTTCTGTCAGGTGTACGTAGTCTCTCATGAAATAGCGTACATTGTAATTCAAATGGTGATATGACTATAATTGCCACCGTTAGCAAATTCACCCACAAGGGTCTTATTATCACTATAATAACAGTGCCAGTCAATCAAACGGTATTTGCAGAAGTTGAGTCGTGTATGACATCCCAAGATGTTGGCATGGTGACATATATCTATTATCACCTACGTAGTCTCTTTGGAGTAAAAGTTGAAAGGTATTTCGGAATATGGTTTTCAATTTCTAGTGTTAAAGGACCATGTGTCAATCCCATGTCATCCCATGAATAAGGAATACATGCGATCATTCTTTTGTTTTGGACCAGCTTATTTTATAGCTTGCCAGACAACTGTTTTTTGCACACTTAGATTTTATTCTAATCCAAAGTGAGCCTTAAACACATAGAATATGATTCTCTTGTTCTGTGTTAATGATAGAGTGCATCAATTTTGTAAACCCTATCTTTCATGTATTAATTATCTCCAAACTTGTAAGCCCTTTTAGAGACCGTAAATGAAAATGAATATCTTGTTCCATAGGTTCACCTATATCTTACTTTACAGTGTGACAGTTTATTTGTGTGCAAGCCAAAGAAAAGAAGATATTTGTCTCTAATTTTTAAACATAAGATAACCGTTGAGGTTTTTTGCCATGACATATAACAAAAAATGTATGTAGAAATGTTGATAAAATCTGATTGGAAATTGTTCTTCTTCCTGGATTTGCAATATGTGTTCAAATATTTTAAAGCAAAACTAGTTGTGTGTTTTCTTGTGCGAAGTTAAAAAATACAAGCAAAATCTTTTATTTTGATGGTACAAGCTATAGCTATTTCCTGTGTAATATTAGTACAATCAAAATCTGACTGTGTACATGTACATGTATGTGAAGTTCTGAAAAGCTTTAAAAGGATGGGTTCAACTGTAAGACAGTGGAGGTTCAACATTAGTGTCAACAAAAGCTCAATATATTCTAAGTCCATAGAGACTGAATGAAGTATGTAATCTAGTATTACCTTTGGGAAAACTTTGAAAGGTCAAAACTGAAGATTAATCCATCTTTGCATTAGTTTATGTCAATTTATCATAATCTAATAGGCAGGACCCTTGCCGAATCCTGTACGTAAAACCCACAAAAAAACACCAGTGTATTTTGCTTGCCCGTGGTAACCAGAAATGAGACAAAATTCATGCAAAGACATACAATGTAATAGTGTCTTACCATGTAATTAGTGTTGCTATAGTATTAAACTTATCAAAGTATAAACACCACAGATATCTGGATCCCATAACTATTTACTGATAGAATGCCACAGTTATAACAATATGAGTCTGACTGTTACTGTTACATTAAGTTTTATCTTCAACAGTTATACACTGTAAATGAACTGATTAAAGCAGTACCCAAACCTACTCAGAGCACCCCCTGTTGTTTTTGTATATGGGTTGTTATGTTGTTTTTACTTTTATTTTGTCCTAATTGCTACATTACATGAAATCTTTCCTTAGCTCACATTCAAGCAAACACATTAAGTAATTTTTAGCAGGTTGTAATTAAACTTGTATACAGTGTGCATTGTATATTTTGATTTTTATTTATTTATTTATTTATTAAGCACAAGAAGTGACATTGGCAGAAGAACTTAACAAAGGAAGCATTGATATGTTGAATTAAAACTATAGAAGTATGGTGTACAGGGGGACAGCACAGTTGTTGGGGGGAAGGGGTGGATTAGCATCAGCTTACATTACAGCTTGATTGTATAGTGATTCTTGGAATGATAGCTTAATTGAGTGACCTTTCACTGGAATGACAGCTTGATTGAGTAACAATTTCTGGAATGAAAGCTTGACTCCTTCTACACTATAATGATCTTTAGATAGAAAGAACCTGTTAAGTAACCCTACTATCACTTTTAAAGTGTGGTGACCACAAGTGATGATGTCACCTTCTGACTCCAGAAGTGAATTAGCAAAGCTGACATGCATTCAATCTGATTAAAATCTGATATAGGAATGTGGCTTGATCCATTGCTTTATTTACATCTATTTCCTTTGTATATCGTCATTTGTTTTAAATTTTGTTGAGAAACACAATGTACATCAGAGTTTACACAGATTGATATATATTGTATTTCAAAATGTTTATAATGCCATGTGCAATTGGTGACGCCTTTAAATTTATATGATGAATAAACTAGTGTTCATCATTTCCTATTGTAGCCATGCTCTTCATTATCACACCCATCATGTAAATTATCTTTAAAGGCCCAATTCAGATTAGGCCTAATAGGAAAAGTTGTTTCGTTTTGGTTACCCGACCTCACCTAGTTTTTCACCTCCAACCTTAAACATTTTTTACGTATTCCAGAAAAAAATAAATAAAATCACAAAAGTCCCACAAGAAATAATGGATGCAGAAACTGACATCAAAATAAAAAAAAAGGACAAATATAAAATTGTTCTTCCAATCTGTAATGGTTGTACATCTGATCAGAAGAAACAAGAACACAAAGACCATATGGAAAACATAACTACCTGAACTACATACTCACATATGAAAAAAAAAATTAAAAGGTAAAATAAAAATCTACCTATCGCACCTATTCTTGAATGTAATCAGAACCACACAATTTTTTTTACACCCAAGGATTTAAAAGTGGAAAACAGTTGTGTAGCAGAGCTATAGGAAAATTTGGTCCAGAACAAAACAATAATCCTAATGAACCTTGTCATAGATACAAACTGTAACTGTTTTTTGTGGGTTTTACTCTTGTTAAGGATTATGCTATGGGGCATGTTTCTCCTTCAAAGACTTGTTCTTGTACATCTCTGACTTCAGCTTCATTTTGGGACGATGTTTACTGGACAACAACATTATTACTGTGTAGGTAGCTTCAGATACATCCCTAAGGCAAGAATTTAAACCTGTTTTGTCGTGATGGGATAATTAAGTCAACATTGCAAGGATTGAATTCATACCCATATATGCTATGGATACCCCTTGATTCTTGTACAACTCTGACTTCACCAATATTTTGTGACGGCTTTTACTGAACAAGAAATTATCATTGTGTAGGTAGCTTCAGATACATCCCTGTGGCAAGAATATATACATGTATGTTTTATTTATCTGTTTTGTAGTGATGGGATGATTAAAATCAACATTGTATTGCAATGATTGAATTCATACCCACATATAGCCCTTTCTGCATTTAAATGAAATCCATCTTGACAAGAGTTTATGGCAGTACACCCACTGACAGGAAGTATCAGGAAGTATCAGTCATATGTTATACGATGGAATTATAGTAAATTGTGAAGGATATGAGTTTCACCGACTGCATGGTTCCCAGATTTATTAGGTTCACTGATTGATATATTGTCTTGAATAAAAAGTGTTTTTGTCGAATCTGAAAAATTGAGGCAAGCGGCAAAATAGAAAAAAATAAGATTCCAAGTGAGAAGAACTCAAAAGAGCTATTTTTCTTGCTTACAGTTCTTTTCCCCAAAGTGAGTCAAAGCTATTAAATGAACTATCAAGATCAGTGAGCCTGATCATAAGGTTTCATGTTGAGATAGACACAATAAAGATAACACACAAACCATAGATCACTTACAATATGTGGGCTTTGTATTAGTTAATGATATAAACAGTAACATCATGCATACTACTTTAACAGATTCTACCAACTTGCACTGGCTGCTGACCATGGATTTTGTTTGAACTTCAACTGATTATACCTTGTGTAGTAGTTACTGTTTTTATCATTAACTAAATACAGAGCCCATACGGTGTAAGTGATGTTTGTGTGATCTTTACGGTGTCTGTCTCAACATGAAACCTTGTGATCAGGCTCACTGATCTTGATAGTTCATTTAGAAGCTTTGACTCGCTTTGGGGGAAAGCACTGTATTCTGTTATTGTTATACTGAATGTAATATATCTGTACATGTACGTCATACTCTGAACTATATGGCTTTAAAAGGCCCAGTTTGGAGGACATGTAGGATTAAAAGTTAAGGTGTTAAATTTAAGCTGTAGGAAAAGATGTCCCAGAACAAAACAAAGATCCAATATAATCATATGGCTGAACTGATAAGATAACACTCATGCAAGAATATGGGATTGAAATCCTAGCCTAAAGAATAATTCTTAGGTTACAGTGATAAATCTGAATTAAACAGAACTGAAAATAGCAACAACTGCCAAGAAGAAGAATCTATTTTATCCTTCTATATCACAGAATTACTGAGTCACTGAAGTGCTATTTGATCAATTTATGGCACCATATGACTCTAATAGTTGATTTACTCAGCATGGAATGTAACTCCCAGCAAGAGACTCCAGCTATAAATCCAGAGATAAAAAACCTGCCCAGTATAATAATACAACTACTATTTTCTCCCAATCATTCACACAAATACCATGTATCATAAACAGACTTTAATGCAACCAATGAAATCACTAGCCCCCTACTTTATGAGGTAACATTGACATCTTTGCCTGAGGCTTAGTCATTACAGCTATAGTTCCTTCCTAGCATGTAACATAGCAACCTCTAATTTCTTTGCTGACATATTAGGAGGAAAAAAACACATTTAAGTATGGAACTATCTTCTTTCTTAAAAGGTTCTTTTGTGTAGTTATCTTTAACCCACACTGGTTATATTTCCTGTTTACAAGATAACATGTGAAAGCTTTGTCGTCATATTGAACACAAAATATGGAATTTATACTCTTGCCCTTCTATTAAAGTCACACCACTGCAAATTAATGTTGTTGGTTCTGTGGTGCTTTGAATATAGATCAAAATGTTCAGAATCGCCATCATATATATTCTCCATCATTTTGCTTAAATTATGCTTGCCCGAGTATATTTATTATCCCTATATTTTTTCATCCAGCATATAAGGATTTTGTCACTATTCTTTAACTTGTGTGGACAAGGCCCCTTAAATCACTTGTATGTTGTAGTTTCCTTTGCTGAACAAAGAAAAACGTTTGGGAATAACATCTGATTATAATCATCTCATCGGATTTCTTAATACAACAGGTGAAGGTCAGGTATAGGTATAGCTATGATGATTACCATAGTTCTTCTCTCTCTCTCTCTCTTCACATTTATGTTGCTATTCATTCTAATTCAGTCTTTGCCAAAGTGTAATCATTTATCATCATGTAATTGTAGTATATTAATATGGCAGTCTATCAATACAGTAGAGAATGAATTAAACGCCTCCTCGCCATGCATCACATTTCATGTACATTTCTCACTCCTGAAATACATATACAAAGTTGAAATGTAAATTGATTGCTATCTTGATTTCCATCATCATGTCATCCTGTGTTACCTTAATCCTGTCCAGATACCAGATTCAGCTGTCTCATATGATTAACGTTATTGAACCTTCTTTGCCCTCTCCTAAAATTTATTATTCAATTTACTTTTCATTAAATTGCTATTAACATTGGCTTCCTTGCCAACAATGCCTTCAATTGTGTAGTGCTTCACAGCATCATAGTGGTTATGAAATACAATTTGAATGCAATCAAACAGGATATTACACTTGCAATCAGTGATGTTAATGTGTACTCCTGATGTGATTGTAAGTCATTGTGATGGTGACACAGACCGGACAAATATAGTTGTTGTTTGTTTAAATAATCATACTGCTTGTCTTCTAAGGGATATTAGTTTCTAAGATCTGAACACAAAATGTACTCTGGAAACATTTTACCAGTAGGATTAAATGAACAGATATGTTTTAATAAGGTAAAAAAAAACATATTACGTGGAGGAAATGACCAATCTGTGCTTCCTATTCATAAGCAAATATTTCTTAATTACTGTTTGCTATATATTTAAAGAAAGAATATGAATCAAGACTTGGTTATGAATGAAAAGACATGTGATATCAGTATTCATAATAGACACATACTATATTTAATAGGCTCAATGGATAAAATTCTATTTTCATTCCATAATAGATTTGAATAGATTGAGTGGTATTTAATGATAAAAGTGGGGAATATACTGCATGTACATTTTGTATTTGAAAGGCGCTGGACAGGAAGAAGAAAAAGTGATTACTTAAAATTGTCATATACAGATTCATATAAAGCATTGGGTGCAGCTAATGTGGACAAGGAAGGAAAAAAAAACTGCGACTGATGAAGAAACCCTTGCAGTGGGTTTAGAAATGCCCTAAAAGAAGGGTCAGAAACTACTGACCTGGGGGCATATAGCCAATGTCTTCCCTGGTTTAAAAGAAGGGTCAGAAACTACTGACCTGGGGGGCATATCGCCAATGTCTTCCCTGGTTTAAAAGAAGGGTAAGAAACTACTGACCTGGGGGCATATCGCCAATGTCTTCCCTGGTTTAAAAGAAGGGTCAGAAACTACTGACCTGGGGGCATATCGCCAATGTCTTCCCTGGTTTAAAAGAAGGGTCAGAAACTACTGACCTGGGGGCATATAGCCAATGTCTTCCCTGGTTTAAAAGAAGGGTCAGAAACTACTGACCTGGGGGGCATATCGCCAATGTCTTCCCTGGTTTAAAAGAAGGGTAAGAAACTACTGACCTGGGGGCATATCGCCAATGTCTTCCCTGGTTTAAAAGAAGGGTCAGAAACTACTGACCTGGGGGCATATCGCCAATGTCTTCCCTGGTTTAAAAGAAGGGTCAGAAACTACTGACCTGGGGGCATATCGCCAATGTCTTCCCTGCTAATCTACCCTAATACCAGGGTCAATAACCTTGACAAACCGGTCACTTGGCTAACTGACCTTCAAACAAATTTATTATTATCAAACAAAATAATCAAGTTCGAACCAGCTTGGAAAAATGCTTCCACTTATTAACAAACTTGATCTAACAACCCGTAGGTCGTTACATGGTAAACGCAATGTCATACACATATTTAACATTGATGGTGTTCGGAGTCTCCATCCCTCTTCTATAATATTACATATTAGTAAAAATGTCATCCTGGCATTTGTCCCAAGTATAGTAGTACAGACAAGAATTAAAATATCATACAGACAATAAATTAAAATGTCATATTTGAGGCATGTATGAAAAGTGCCACAATAACATTTGTCCCAGCTAGTGTGGATAGGGAAGGAAAATGTTACAGACAGGAAAAAGGTCACCATAGCATTGCTCACAACTTTTGTGGAAGGAGGGGAAAATGTAATGCTACAAGCAGAAAAGGTATAACAGCATCATTCACATTGAGTAGTAATGGGATAACCGTAACGTGACACCGTTTTAACCAAAGTGTGTCAATAGCATCCCTTTCACATAGTCCAGGCCACAACCAGTAGTGTGGTCACTTTTAAATCTGAAAGCGTTCTGGCCGGAACTCTACTGGATAAAACTTGTAGCATTATTGTACATGACTTCTTGAATTTTTCACCCAAACTAGCAATAAATGTGTAGCCGAGATCAAATGGATCTCATGATGTTATCCCTTGAAAATGAGAACAGGTGAATTTATCTCAGAAGTAATTTGAGTGAAAGCAGCTTACAGTTAGGCTGTCAGTATAATAACTTCATATCCTGGAAGTATAAAGATTAAGGCTGCAAAATACAGATTGATTGAACTCAGTGACAGTTAATCTATAATGCTGTCATTTTCTGGAACCTTTTAACTTTTCAGTTTCTAAATCACTGTCACATTCATTGGCTATTAATCCTTATACTGAAGCTAAGGTTATGTGTCGCCATATAATACAGTCTTTAATCAACTTCTACTATAAATAATTGCTCTTTTTGCTATTCTGCAGTTATCAAAACTTTCTTCCAATTTCATGTATGTTTTTTTAATTTGTTGACATTTAAAACATACAATATACATGTAGCATGTACAGTGTTTTTGCTAAGGCCTAAAAAAAAAAGTTGTGTTGTTCCGATTACCTGACGCCCACCTAGTTTTTCACTACCGACCCTAAACTTTTTTTTACATATTCGAGAAAAAAATAATAAAATCAAGAGAATTGTGAAGTCTCTCGAGAAATAGTGGATGCAGAAACTGACATCAACTTAAAAAGACAATATAAAACTGTTCTTACAATCTGTAATGGCTGTACATCTGATGAGAAGAAACCGATAACACAGAGACCATATTGAAAACAATGGAAAACATAACTATCTGAACTAGACTCTTACACATGAAATAAAAATATAATGATAAAATAAAATAAAAAATCTACCAACCCCACCTATTCTAAAATTGAGTGTAATCGGAAGCACACAATTTTTTTTTTATTATGCCTAAGGGCAGTATTTTAGAGTAGGTAAAATCTACTAGGGTTTTCAAACAGAATTACCATAGACTCTATGGGGAAACACTGCCATTTCTACCCCTTTCTCCCTTTCTGTTACTGGGGTTCCCGAACCTTAGCAAAAACACAGCATGTACATATGCAATAAATTGTAGTTTACTAAGTATTTATATTAGGTGACAAAGTGCGGACGTCAAGATGGTCAAATGTAGATATTGAATGGACAAATGTTTCTGTAGCTGATGGTTGATAGACACTGTCAATCATCTGTACACTGTAATGTATATATTATGATGGCAGATAGAATCAGATTATGGCGTGTTTTAATATTTAGTGTACATACATTGCAAACACTATACAGACATGTTATTTCAAGTCATAATGATGTGCTGTAATAACCTTTATGTTGGACAGTACAATGTAGTTGGTTTCATATTGGACAGATCTGCCGTTCTGCCACTTTTCATTTGCGTCGTATTGCGCTTATCCGCAAATATTTATCTCAACCTGCTACTGAGCAATTAGTTCATGCATTCATTACACCTCGAATAGATTCATGTAATTCACTTTTATTTGGGCTTCCGAAGTACCTAATCAACCGTATTCAACGTATTCAAAATATTGCTGCTAGAATTGTAACTCGTTCCAAAATCACCTTTCACATCACTCCAATTTTATATCAGTTGCATTGGTTACCTGTTTCTGAACGTATTGTTTTTAAGATTTTAGTTCTTATTTTTAAATTCATTCATAGGCTTGGACCAATTTATCTTTCTGACATGATAGAACTATACGTTCCACGTCGTAATTTAAGGTCAGCTGATCAGTTCAAACTCTGCCCCATTCGATCACGTACTAAGACATATGGTGATCGTGCTTTTAGTGTTGCTGCTCCCACTCTCTGGAATAATCTCCCACTCAACATCCGTCAGTCACCTACCTTATCTGCTTTTAAATCCAATGTTAAAACTTTACTTTTTAAAACTGCTTTTTAACTGATATTTGTATTGTATGAGTTGCTTACAGCGTCTTTGATCACATTTTTTGTGGATACTGACGCTTTATAAATAAATTATTATTATTATTATTATTATTATTATTATATACAACCCCTTTCATGTCAGTGTTCACTGGTTCTGTTACACCCTCACAGGAACAATCAGAAACTGCACTTGCTATACTTACAGCTGTCGCCATAATAAGTGAAACAGCAGCAGTATTGCGGGCAATATTGTGCAAGAAAACAACAAATTACTGAATGTTTGAATGGCTGAAATACTAAATATATAATAGTATCGGTGATAATATTAATATTCATAATAAGATAACTTATGATCATATCCTGGTACCAAGCAATCAATAATGCTATCATATTTCTAGTTGTGTGAAATAGGTTCAGTAATCATTATGTTGCGTTCCATGAGAGAGATTCTGGCAAGTGTAATTTAGTCAGAGAAATACAAGTGACTATAGTATATTTAGGATATAAATGCATGATACAACACTGGTAATCAAGCCTTCGGTTTACCAAGATAGCCGCAAACTAAATCTGTTGTTCTTGAATGTGGTAGATTACACAATGGGGTGATAGCAGTTCCTCTGTTGTGTGATTCTAATCACCCTGTGATCAAGATAGTGTAAACATTGGCAGTCCCAAAACAACACTGCAAGTTCATGGAACTCTAAATAAACTAGTTTTCGGAGACGCCACCCTACTACTGAGACTGTAATTAACCAATGGCCATTCAATAGCTTAGTACTATTGTATCAACATGTTGCGACAGTAGTGTCTATCTTAAAACCGAAGACTCAGTTACCAGAGTAATATATTTGAAAACAACACAGTGGGAGGACGATTCTTTACGGATATAAAATGATAGATACAGTAACCTAGTAATTAATTACCCATGGTTCAGTGCTTAAAAGGCTATGACAATTAGACATTTAAAAGGATTATTATGCTCATCACACTCTATCATGACATTTGATTAGACGTAATAATTGATATTTTGTGGCAAAGATCACTGTGTACATTAATGATATGTATTCTCTGTGGACTAATTTTTAAAGTCATTTTGTGATAGCAATTAAGTGATTATTAATAAGTAAATTCGTCCTTCCATTTCAGGAGTAAGAAATTTATTTCACAGTCTACTGCACCTTTTGATGTAACTGTGAAACATTTCAATGAGTTTATCTACTTCATGACTTGTTGGTGAAAACATAGACCCCTGGTCACATCAGGGTCTATGGTTTAATTTAATAGTGCAACTGAACTATTAGGTTTAGTAATAGTAGTGGTAAATGTCAGGATAATGTGTCTGTCTGTCTGTCTGTCTGTCTGTCTGTGTCTGTGTTTATATAACAGTTAGCACAACTAATGTTTAGTAGTGGTAAATGTCAGGATAATGTGTCTGTCTGTCTGTCTGTCTGTCTGTCTGTGTCTGTGTTTATATAACAGTTAGCACAACTAATGTTTAGTAGTGGTAAATGTCAGGATAATGTGTCTGTCTGTCTGTCTGTCCGTCTGTGTCTGTGTTTATATAACAGTTAGCACAACTAATGTTTAGTAGTGGTAATGTCATGACAGAGTGTCTGTCTTTGTCTGTGTCTTTGTCTGTCAATCTGTGTCTGTCTGTCTGTCTGTCTGTCTGTTTAATTAGCAAACTGAACTAATGTTTAGTTCTGGTAAATAAATGTCATGATAAAGTGTTTGCCTTTATGTGTCTGTCAATCTGTCTGTCTGTCTGTCTGTCTGTCTGTCCGTCTGTCTGTCTCTGTTTGTCTGTGATATGACAGCATCAAAACAGTTATTGGCAATACAATCTTTTTGTCTGTTTAATGTCAACAAGATTGTGTATTTATACTATTTATTGTACCAGTATTAGTTGTGTTATGTTTTCCAGGCCGTCAGACTTTATAATATGTCTTATAAACACTCCTAATTATGAAATTAATGCCTAATATTCTCAGCTCCTTTGCTTTGTACTAGGTTGTGGTAATGGCAGGTACCTACCAATTAACGCAAACACTTTCAAGATTGGTTCAGACCGTTGCTGTAAGCTGCTGGAGATAGCACACAACAATGG
This sequence comes from Glandiceps talaboti, assembly GCF_964340395.1. Lineage (NCBI taxonomy): Eukaryota > Metazoa > Hemichordata > Enteropneusta > Spengelidae > Glandiceps > Glandiceps talaboti. The sequence continues at coordinate 8,326,292 of NC_135556.1, read as the reverse complement.
CCATGAAGTCATGGCCTGTGATAACATCCGACTTCCATACCGTGATAACTGTTTTGATGCTGTCATATCTATTGCTGTCATTCATCATTTTGCCACTATTGAGAGAAGGATACAAGCACTACAGGAATTGGCAAGAATTTTACGACCTGGTGGTAAACTTATGGTCTATGTCTGGGCAATGGAACAAAAACAAAGAAAGGTAAGAAAAGTATCTCTATGCTGTAATGATTTTGTCCTGTATTTCATTGTTGAACAATAACTATCATTTATGGATTTGACAAAGTCTGGAGGCCAAATGTGTAAATCAAAGCTGACAAATTATTTCAATTTCTTAATGTAGTTAGCACTGCATACAAATGTAATCTTTTCATAATCTGCAGATGCAAGCATTTCATAATTACAATCTCAGTCTTTTGTTTCCCCATGTCTTTTTGTTTTCAGTTTGATTCCCAAGATGTGCTAGTGCCATGGCATTTACAACCACGATATCACAAACACAAAGGTAGGCTTGAATTAGATTTCTGTTGCCCAAAACTCTTCACTAAGTTTGAAGCCATGAAAAGTCACTGTTTTTGAATGAACCACAGATTCTGAAGTTGACTACAGCAACATTAGTTACCATGCCAGAGGTCAAGGGTCATGTTCACACACAAAAAAATTTGATGTTTCAAAACATTTTGTGTGTATGTAATTGTACAAATAGAACATTATATATACTGAAATTTGTTCAGCTCATTGGTTGATTATGCTGCCACCAAGTGGTCAGCTGTAACTGTAGAATTGTCATTCTGATGAGGATCATCGACCAAAACAGATCCAAAGCGCTGTGCTGAAAAACTTTGAACTGCTTGTGCATTATAACTTCCTCAGGATAAACAAACAGTGATTACTATTCACCACTAGATGGCAGTGTGGTGAATAAATCGTCCAATACTTGACTGAGTTGAAAACCCCCTTTGTCCCTGTTCATCACAGGGGAAGATTTCCTTATCCAGCTGGCCTCCTTTATCCATCGCAGTTTCCTGTCACTCTCCCTTTTAAATCGAAAATTTGCTTTTTTCTTTCCAACAGCCAAACGTTTGCAAGACTTGAAGAATGAAAATTCCAGCTACTGTAGTTCAACAAGTGATGATGATCAGCAATCAGAAACAACACCAAGAAGACCAAAACTTACCAGACAAAGTTTCAGCACGCAGGACACCAGTTTCTATAGAAGAAGTGCTACCCCGAGTCCTAGGAGTAGTATACATTGTCATAAGTGTGGACTTCCACAACGATCTGCCTCAGATAGTGGTATCCTTGTCAATGGACACCTTAATGTAACCGAGGACCAGGATATAAATGAAGGAGAAGATCGACAATTGAATGATGTCAGAAATGATGTGTCACAAGCAGATGAACAAACGCATGCAGAGCATAGTGAAATGAAGGACTGCAGTGTTATCAATGAAAAGAGTCGCAGCAATGAAACGGCCAACAGGGACACTGTCAACACCGAAAACCATGAAACTGTCAATGGATACAACACGGATGCAGTTATTCATGACTACAGTGCTGCAACTGTAAATTGCCATGGTGATAAAACTATAGATGACTGCAATGTTCCAACTGTAAATAGCTACAATGAGGAAACTGTTTGCCACCATGATGCTGAAGCTGTCAGTGGTTACAGTGCTGCAATTGTTAATGGCAAAAGCACTGAAGCTGCCAATAGCTATGTCACTGCAACTGTTAATGGCTGCAGTACTGAAGTTGTCAATAGCTACAGTGCTGCAACTGTTGATAGCTACAGTGCTACAAGTGTTGATGGCTTCAGTGCTGCTGTTGATAACTACAGTGTTGCAAGTGTTGATGGCTGCAGTGCTACAAGTGTTGATGGCTTCAGTGCTGCTGTTGATAACTACAGTGTTGCAAGTGTTGATAGCTACAGTGCTACAAGTGTTGATGGCTTCAGTACTGCTGTTGATAACTACAGTGCTGCAACTGTTGATAGCTACAGTGCTACAAGTGTTGATGGCTTCAGTGCTGCTGTTGATAACTACAGTGCTGCAAGTTTTGATGGCTGCAGTGCCGCATCTGTTAATGGCAACAGTAGTGAAGTTATCAGTATATATAGTGCTGAAACTGTTGATGGCTATAGTGCTGCAGCTTTTAATGGCTACAGTGTTGAATCAGTCAACGGCTACAGTTCTGCAACTGTTAATGGCCACAGCACTGAATCTGTTACAGGCCACAGTGCTGAATCTGTCAATGGCTACAGTGCTGAATCAATTGATGGCTACAGTGCTGCAGACAGCAGTAACTGTAATGATGGAGATGGCAAAGGAAATGCAGGTGAACTTACTGTTGATGGTGCTAATGAAACAAAAGAAAGACGGGAATCAGTTGGAGAACTGCTGATCAACGGGGTCAGAAAATTAGTCAATGGAATTAGTGAGAACAAAAATGAGGAATATAAAAAGTCAATTAATGTTGGAACGAGTACTGAAGATGAGTCGTGGGTCATTTTAGAGAAAGATAGTAGTCATGATAGTGTCCAAAGTCTTGCCAAAGATGGAAATAGTGCTGAATGTTTCAGGAATACAAGTAGTGAAAATAAACCAGAGAAACAAAAAACTCATTCTTTTACAGCACATGTAAGGGGACTGTTTAAGACACATAGTATTGACTTACCAAGTGGTTCAAGTGATAAAATTGAAGTGGATGAAGCGTGTGTCACTTTGGAAAGTCAGAAAATGCCTGTTACTTGTAATGGTAACACATTTGAAAGCAAAAAAGAGAGGACTAAGACATTAAGTAACGATCACATCGATAGCAAGAGTGCTACAGGGTCAGATTTATCCGATAACTCTACTGATGGGGAAGGTACTCCGCTACGGAAATCAAAAAGTGAGAGTTGGTTATTGAACTTCAGTAGTAAGTTTTCTCCGAAATTGCTCAGGTTAAGAGCTGGCAGAACCACACCTCCAATAGCTGAAATAAGTCATGCCATCGCTAGAGCTGAAACTTTCAAGCCTGTAAGAAGTTTGACCAAGAAAAAGAAAACACTTGGTTTATCTGATGATGCTTGTAGCACCTCATCCGTTGATAGTGAAAGCGATCTCTCAGGAAATTTCACAGAAAGCGGGTCACCATCAACCAAGCTCAAGAAAAGGATGCAGAGTATTGAAGTTGAATTATGCTCCTGCAATGGAGATAGTGAGGAAGATGTCAGAAATGAAATGAGGAAATCTTCAAATTATGATACTTCACACTCTGAGACAGTAAATGATTCCGACACACAAGATACAACTGGTGCTGATTTAACAGACGATCCATCTACTTATAAGAGATATTATCACGTCTTCAAAGAAGGAGAACTTGTCAGTTTGGTTGAGGAACATGTCGAGAGTTTGTATGTTCTACAGAGCTACTTTGACCACGCCAACTGGTGTGTGGTTGCTGAGAAGGTCCAGGTATGGAAGATATGATAACACACCTCTTGGGATAACTTATAAATTTTAATAGTTGAGAAATGTGTTCAAGAGTTTGTATGATCTTCTACTTTTGGAGTTATGATAGATTACTCAACTCTTTCTTTCTTAAAACTAATAAACAAAATTTTCCAATGATTCAATGAAATGCCACTTGGGTAAAAGATCCTGATGGATGAAACTAAATGGGTTATGTCAGAGTCAGACTCTGTTTTAATGTCACTTTATATCATTATTGTCTTGGTAACGTAATCAATATTCCCATACCAAGATTATTATTCATCGTGACTAAGTGACAGTATTTTTGTGATTTTGTACAAAATTTCATTGTCTAAGTTTGAGCTCTTTGAAAGGAAATCACATTCATTGTGATACATTGTCTTTTTAATCTGAAATAGTAGGCTTTACCGTGTGCAAGACTTTACACCATGTATGCACAGTTGTACTTAATTACAGCAAAAACAAGGCATTTCCAACACTACCTCTGACATCAAGAATGATTGATACAAATCCAGACTCTTTCGTTCTTTGTTTTCATCTTCCATGTCATGTACATGTATCAAAAACAATCTTCCCAAGATTTACTCATGAAAATGTTTTATTTGCAGTTAGATTTGTGCAACATGCAGTTTCTTTTATTCTGCAATTAGATTTACTATAAATCAAACCGATCTGACAGCCTTATTCAGCAACAGCAGCCATCTTTGATTTCTGTAAGGGTCAGTGCCACTTGATACACTGAGAAATGACAGTTTTTGTATTGATTGAAAATTAAAAAAGACTGTGTTAGGGGCTGAAAGTGTGTCAGTCTTAGAGATAAATTATCACTTATGTTGCATACAGCTCAAATCTTGAAGCATTTTTTACTTTGCTGCCATGACATTTGACATTGTATGGAATTCTGGGAAAATTCAATATGGCTGCCAAATCATGAGTCTTGGGCTGTTGCTCAAGTAGGGTTTAAAATTTTTTGACAATGTATAAGTTATACAACAAGGTATTTATTAATAATTAATCACAGAAAGATGTGTAAAATTTAAAGAAAGATTCATTTTGATAAGTTATTTAAATGTGCTTTCATATTATAGTGAAAAGATGAAATGAGTACATTTTTTGTTATTTGTTTTAGATAATATATATGATCATGAGATTTTTATCACACAACCGATATCAAACTTAAAACTAATCCCTTTGTTTCCATGAGCTCTTAATTTCATTGAAAAGTTCCTCTCCAAACAAAGTTTTTTTCCATGAAATAAACCATTATTAGATATGATTAGAGAGTCACCTCCAAGTTGTTACATCACATTGAATCAAATAATTATAAAGAATAACATTACTTACATCAGGCATCTTAAATTCACCGAAAATTTAGAGATCCTTTTCTTACATGTTTGGTGTTGATTCAAAAGAGCGAATGGTTGATGTTAACATTTGACCTTGAAAGTGCAGGTCAAGGTCAAATAGACAGATAACTATTTCTATAAACTGACCCATGCAGTCAATGAAATATTTCTATTTGGATGTGTCTGTGGTAAGACTGTTGGAGATATTTTGTGACAAAATTATGGTATCTTTCGACCTTGATATTTATGAGTACAGGGATTTGGTCAGTAAGTTATGTCATAAAATTGTTCCAAATATTCATGTTTACTTTAAGTTCACTGATCGTCCCATACACATGTTCAGATGAGGTGCTTTTTTGTTCATTTGCAAATACAGTGTGTCAAGTTGTTATCACTGTATACCTATCCCAAGTACCAACGAGTGTGTTGAATTTAGCTTAGTATGCCAGTGTTCATTTAGGGGAAATCATGGTAATTTCTGTTTAGAAACAAAGATTTTCAAAGCATGGGACCCCGGAACGGCATGTGTGTAAATCAGACGACTGCTGCACTCAAAATCTGAAAAATATCAAAACTCAGAACTGACAGGTCCTTAATACACTGAAATGACATTGTATGTTTTTTCAATATAAATTTACAGTAGCCAGTAGTTTAGTTTGATATCATTAAGTAAGTGCAATATATTTATTTAGTATGTCTGTGATGTCAGATATACATAAATTGTCCATTTTGTTGTGAATACGGAAATTGATTTTTGCCGTGTCTTGTACCAGTTGTACTTTATTATGTCTGTCTCCCCAGGGTTAAGACTTTAATGTGTTTTGGAATCATTTTCCCACCGTTGCTTTTTCCTCTCTTCCTTGAAAATGAAAACTAAGAATGTGGAGGACATGTTTAGTTCTACAAATGTGACACATTATGGATAAAGAAATTTAAAAAAAATATTTGGTACTGTAACATTTCCTGTAATTTTTCAAAGTCAAACACAATTTTTTGCCAGTAATCTAATTTTGTCACACCTTCCATCGAATTATGTATTGCACATTTATTATTGAGTGCATTTTTCATTAATGATTTGGAAATTTTTACCCAAAATTGTAGTCATGACAGTGTCAGAATTTCAACTCTGTGTTCCACCTTTGAAACATTTGTAACTGGGGGGAGGGGGTAGATAAATGATTTTTGACCATTGAAACATTTGTAGCTTGGGAGGCGAGAGTTTTAATGTTAAATAACTGTATGTAACATGAGGTTACACAGTTAAGGATGAGAAATCCAGCGTCTATTTTGAATACAGAACGTTTTGTAGCATATATCAAAAGACCATTTAAGATATATATATTTTTGTGATGTTCCTATAATAATATCAATGTGTATTCTGTTATAACAACATGAAATTACAATCTGCAATTGCTACACTTACTTAACTAACTTTCTGTTCAATGTTATGGGTTAAAGGTCAAAAGACAACCATCGTCGCAAACCACAGCCTATTTTACGGCAATAGAAATAATAACTTTGGCTTGCGAGAATGAAGACAACTTTTTCCTCAAAACTTTCAGCTAAAAGTGTGTATTGTAAAAAACAGAAAACAGATGTTGTTCAAGCTTTCTACGATTAGAGTTTGTTCCCCTGTAGTTTTGTTTGTTCAGACAAGAAAAAGATCAATGATATGAAGGGCCTTATAAGTCAGAGACAAGTTATAATACTCTTATGTCACACAAGTATTTTCATGTTGAATAGAGAAAAGTACTAAGGATTGATCTCTTGAGTAACTGTAACACATAAAGCTTAGGCAATTGAAGAAAAATAGGGAGAGTAACAGCTATTCTAGACTGTAAGATACGTTGTGTCATTCCACCCACACCAACCTCCTCTCTCTCTTATGAGAGGGGTAGATCAATGGGCAAGCTGCTGCCGTCGTGGCATACCTTACAGACTATTGCAAATCTGACCATTTGACTTGTATTTTGAGCAATGCAGTAGAACCAATGATGTAGACACTAGTTGTCATGTCATAGAAAAATCAGGGTATAAATCCTGTATTTTCTGTTGGAATGTGTACAGTTTGGTTTGTGTGCATGGCGTAAGAACATTTTCGTTCAAAGTTCTTGCAAACTGGAATATAGCAGGTTGTTAAATTGTGATATTCCGTCTGTGAATTTGAATATAGCTGGTCATTAAATGTAATATTACATCCTTGAGTTTGGAAAATAGCTAGTCATTAAATTGTAATATCACATCTGTGAGTTTGGAAGATGGGTGGTCATTAAATTGTAATATTACATCCTTAAGTTTGGAAATACCAGGTCATTATATTAAATCCTTGAGTGTGGAAATAGCTGGTCAGTAATTCTTATATCAGACCATGGAGCATACATTGTCCAAATATGGAATAAATTTATAGCTGGTCATTAGATTTTTCAGTCACACCCAAGCTCATATTATCCAAGTTTGGAATATAATTGGTCAAGAAATTAATGTCACATAAACTATGAATATTAAACATACCTATATTCATTGTCAATAAAGTTTTCCTTTTCAACGAAACAACAAACTACCATGCCAAACAAAAAGGGGAAAGCTGTATCTGACAATGTGACCAAAGTGAATTTGAATTGAGCGGGTTGATTCCTGCCCATGGTTTGATGTATTTCAACTGCGCAAGAGCTAGCAAACTTTGACCCATCCAAACATTATGTCATTTTTGTTCCTCATACTATTGTTCTGATATTTTGCATGAAATGTTAATTATCTATATTATAGATGTAATAGTTTGCTATAAGACACTTCATATTTTTATGTAAATGGTGGCCCAGGTTTCACTTGATGAATTTCAGGCAACTTTGGAAAAAGAGGTGGTGGTGGGGGGGGGGGGGGGGGGGGGGGAGGTGTTATATGGTCACGGTGGTGTATGTGGCTCTATATAGTTTGTTGAGTGTTTCATTGCAAACTTGACAAAGTCAATGAGTCAAGGACAAAGATGTCTTCACAAACACCAATAGTTCTCCATTCAAATGAAGTGGCTCAGTCATAGAAGTAGGCAGTAAGATACATCATGTCGTTCTGCCTTCTCTTTAACAGGGGAAGGCTGATGCTTGAGGGTGCCCTAACATGATATTTCTAACAGACTATCATGGAACCCCTGTAATGGGTTTTTGTCCCATTGATATTATGTTGAGAAATATAAAGAATGAGTGTTCAGAAACTTGATTTGATTTCTAGGTGTTTGTTGCACTGTTATGATAATCATGGATATAAGGTTACTGCAGTGATGCTGAGCTGTGTGCCCTCTAACAAAAAGACGACATTAAATTTGTTGTGGGTCAATTTGATGAAAGTGGATTTTTCTCATGATCGAGTCACCACGTAGTAAAGGATGCAGAAACACCAAATTTGGTGTATAACAGGAAATAACTGTGCATCAGTACTTCAATAGAGGGCATACTGATGCTTATTACAAATTAAGACTAAGGTTTGGCTAGACCTCAGACCACAGCAGTGGTCTGTGGCTGGACTGAAGAACACTGAACCTACTATAATATCCTAGTATGTATGTTGTTCACTCTAACCTACATGGATGAAGAATATGATGAATGGTTAGAGCTGTCAGAGTAAAAGACCAGAAATGATGGTATGATTGTTAATACTCCTGGCTTTGTTCATTTCATTGTTGTTTCTTGAAGGATGTAATAGCGCTTTCTGGGGCATGTATGGTTTTATATGGGGGGGGGGGGCATGATGGATGTAATAGCTCTCACTGGGGCATGTATGGTTTTATGGGGGGGGGGGGGGGTCTTGTTACCTGACTTTCTTGATGTTCTACATCCTGACAAAGATATATGGTGTGGACTTAATATTTTTCTCTTTTTTTTGTCATTCTAAAAATGCATTCGACTATACAGACTTGTTTAATTATGTATGATTCAATATATTTCAGAATGTACAACATTAAGAGTAAGTCACTTTATGTAGTAACAAAACTGCTCCATTTAGCTAGCAGCTTGAAAGACGGCACCTAGCAAGGTCTTTCCTGTATATCTATGATTATTTTGATGAAGGTTGTAAGTCAAGAGTTGTTGTGATTTGTACATTTACTGTTCAAAGTCTCCTTTAGATTGAGTATCAGTAGCTCACTAGCTCTTCTAGATTCAGTGGCTGGATTTCATGTGTCAGTTTGGTCAGTTTTCGTGGGCAAGATTTCAGGCTTAATATTAGCTTGTTTTAAATTTTTATGTTTTGGATATTGTTACTTTGTGAAGTATTCCATGTCAAGCCACTAGCAGGTGCAGAATAAAATGCAATCAGATTTAACATGATTGATTCAAAGTGCAAATATGTATTTTAAATTGAGTTTTATCATACATTTGAGAGAAAATGATATTTTGAAAGAAATAATCTAATATATTGTTACATTAACAGATGCAGTATTTGTGTTATGTTATGTTTGTTTTTATTTGAAAATAAAGATGAAGTGGAAAACGATGTTCTTGATGTGGTGTGTAATGTCTTTTGTTTGTAATTATATTATTCCTATCTCATACATTTTTGTAAGTAGAAAAGCCTGTCGTTCTAAGACTTGAAATTTTTAATCTGTCAATTGGAAAGAACTAGGGTAATTTTTATACCCAATTTTTAAAAAAAATGGATGAAAGCTGTACACGTTTTGTTTGTACTAATAATACATTTCACAGGGCAAGTGCATGCAGTCAACTATATAAGCTGTTCTTATGCAATTTTTCAGTGGTCGGGCAGTGTTTTTTGATCAGTAGCGGGAGGGGAGCAAACAAGGAATAATTATGACAGGGAAGAGTCCTGGATTTGATACAGTGGGAAGGGAAAACGTGGAATTGTGGGTGAGGGGTGCACGTTGCATACATCAAAATGAATTGTTGGTATAGTGGAAAGCACAACGTTTTCCATGTGGGGAATGGATACATCATTCACAATATTGACTGGTGGGAAAGTTGAAACCCGGTGGGAGGGAGGGCAGATATCCTTCACAATCAGTGGGAGGGCACATAAGATCAGTTTAACATCCCCCCCCCCCTATTATTTGAGGCTGATTCTATTAAAAACATAATTTTTGGTCTGAAACCACATGTTATTAATGAAAACCACAAATCTTCCTGCTGGCTACACCGGACGTGACGAGGACTAGTAGAAAACCTACACTGATGCCAATATCAGTGTCCAACTGCCCATCAAACCCTCTATCTCGCCCCGTTTTTAAAGGCCGCCCTCTAAGGTCAATTCATCAGTTCTTTCTTCTTTCGTCGTGATAAATCACGGGTTCTCAGCACTTCAAACTGTATCTTACAAGGTGTTTTCAATGTCAACACCTTTATAACACTTCAGACAAATTGAAATCTGCTCCATTCTGCAGTTACATGCAAGTATTATTGTATGAAGGAACCATGATTAAAAAGTTGGGGTAATTTAGTAGATTTTGTCTATTTAATACTGTTCATCTTCATTGCCATCATGTAAATCTTTGATATTAGAAGTATGAGAACTTTACCTCTGAAGTAAGAAAGATTTTACCTGAAACATCAGCTTTTTATCAGTTTATTTGGACTTTAAATATTCTATTTATCTTTGTGCAAGGTTTGAGTGAAGTCAGCATGTACATTTAAAGCCATGGTTGTGAACATTCACATATGGATAAAATAAAGTCTACCCGACACCATTCTTGCAGTGGTTGTCTGAAGGTGCTTAAATCTGTATTGCTAGTACCCAAAGTATCGTTGCTAAATTTGCAAATGTGTTTTACCTGCCAAGACTGCTATAAAATCATGGGTAATTTTTGACTCACTTTAACAGACTGAGACAGTGAAAGAACACATTTATACCAGTATATTCAAGTATCATAACATTCTTTATTTTGAACTCTCTTGAAAACAGCACACATTACAGAACAAAAATGTGGCTAACAACTCATTTGAAGATAATGAACACACCTGTATATGCAATGTAGTTTATCCCATTCAAACGTATGAAAGTCTTCTAAGTTCCATTCATGGCTTAACTTTAACTTCTGCACTCGGTAGTCAGATTTAGCTAGGTGACTGTCAGTTACAACTTTCTATTGATTTTCATTGGTTTATAACACATAAAATGTAACTCCATGCAAATGGGCCGGAGGCCTGGAAAGGCGAATAAACAATACTATACATTTACTATGCTATACCATTGGTCTATTCACACTTCCATCACATAAATCTGGTAGTCTATATACAATGTTTAGTGGTCTATGTGCCCTGGACTACTGCTAATTTGGTAGTCTAGATACAATGTTTAGTAGTCTGTGTGTCCTGGACTACTGCTAATTTAGTAGTCTAGATACAATGTTTAGTAGTCTGTGTGTCCTGGACTACTGATAATTTAGTAGTCTAGATACAATGTTTAGTAGTCTGTGTGCCCTGGACTACTGTTAAATTTGAGTCTTTCAAAACAGGCACTAACAATGTACATTTCCTATAACCATGTAAATTTCATTGAAATTGATTATACACAACAATAGATGAAGATGTTTGTTGCCTCTTGCACCCTACATTCATTGAATGTTCTGTTCTATAAAATTAAATCAGTATTTGTGCCAAGACAAATGCATTCAGTACATCACTTATCTCTTGTTGCCTCATATAAATGTGGCTCTACATTTTCACAAAGTGCTTTACAAATTCAGCATCATTAAAATTAAATTCCAGTCCTTCATTTTCCCAGCTAACAGTCAAGCCTTTCCTTTAGAGATGCACACTAATAAATAACACAGTTTCCGAACTTTTCATTTCTTGATGAAATAGGATGACCCACCACAAACATAGAAAAAAGGTGGGGTTGTACCAATTGGAGAACATCAGGGTGATAAGCTAGAATTTCCTGTCAAGCACGGCCCCAGCTACAACACTGGCTGATTTTCAAATCCTAAATTTCAACTTCAAGTACTGCATGGTTTTGCTGCTGCCAGTGATTCCATCATAAATGTCTAGTCAAGGTCAATTACATCGCCATACTGATTCACTTTCTTCTTACCTGCAAAGTAAAATGACAGAAATGGAGTCACGATGGTTAAATAGCTTCAATCTGCAGATTACTGGCTCAAGCATTGCTGTTGTCGTTTGTTTTTAAATGGCTAAAATTCCTTGGGCAATATTTGAACAAAGACTGTGTCCCAGTCAACCCGCTGTATAATTGGGAACCTGGTAGGATAGAGGTTGCAATTTGAATGCTTTAATCCTATGCACTTACAGAAGGTGTTATGGACTGTATGCTCTACAGGAAGTTGAGGAAGTATAAAAGGTTGTTGTACTTTGTGGAGGTATATAGAAATCAAAGCTGTGACGTTATAGATCTTTCCCAGGGATAATAATTGTACCATGCTGTGCCCAAACATTAATTGTGGAAAGACATCTTTAAAATGTGCACTATTATACCATGCACGAGTCAAGTTGAAACAAAAATATGGAATATATACTCTGGTCATTCTACATCACGACTGCGCATCTATGTCACGACAACATGTGTCTACGTCACTGGCTCTGCTGTGTTTCGAAACATGAGTCAAAACATTCAAAATTGCCATTACTTTCATAGATTTTTCTTTGATATTACTGTAGAATTATGTTATTTTCCAATATTTTTCTTCATAGAGCCATAAAATACTCATGACCTAAGGGTTGTCACTACGAGTTGCTAGACGAGTAGTGACAAAGGCCCCTTAGGTCATGAGTATTTGCCTTGGCTGAACAAAGAAAAATATTGGGGAATAATATCTAATTGTGAATAAGAAACGCACAAATCTCTCAAAACAAGCTGTAGGATCTTCAAGGAGTAAAAATATGAAAACTGGTACAAACACTTATCTGCAAGTTTATCGGTGTGTCCAGACACATGTGCAAACTTAGCGAAGAGTGTTCATTGAATTTTCCATCAAATAGGCCATGACAAGAGGGATTGTTTGAGTTTATTGAGGAGAATATGACAGAGTTAAAAAACAAGGACTTGGTATAATGTTGTTTAATGTTGTTTTTACGAGTAGAAAAACACAGTAGAGTTATTTTATTAATTACAGATCCAAACCAAATACCCAATTCTCATCCATACGACCATTTTACAAAAAAATCCCAACCTTGTACCTTTATGTGAAGTTTGTCCAAAGTGATCATCAGCATTAAATTCTTTACCAAACTGTCGTGATTTGCTTGGACTTGATGTTGTTGTTGTTTGAGATGAGGAACTTCTAGGGTTATAGTTAGCAGGTGCTGGAAAAGTAGGTGCAACCATATGTTGTTGTTCTTGTCGATGTTTATCACGTAATTCTGCATAAGTTACTGGTTTCTTAGTGCCATCTTCAAGGGGTGCTAATGGAGCAAAGGCTGCAAAACACCAACATCAACATTCTTTAAAACTTCTACTAGGTATAAAGTGGGAAACATTCTCAGCCATGTGTGCTATCCTACAGCAGCCCTGAATTTCTGTGCTGTAGCAGCCCTGAATTTCTGTGCTGCAGCAGCCCTGAATTTCTGTGCTGCAGCAGCCCTGAATTTCTGTGCTGCAGCAGCCCTGAATTTCTGTGCTGCAGCAGCCCTGAATTCCTGTGCTGCTGCAGCCCTGAATTTGTGCTGCAGCTGTCCTGAATTTCAGTCTGGTTGGATCTATGTCCATATTAGTGAGGGTATCAAGACTTACCTGATATGGTATCATCTGATTGCCTAGCTTCTGGTGGTCTGGTTGGATCTATGTCCATATTAGTATATGCATCAGGACTAGACATTGGCATTCCCTGGGAAACACTGGCATGAGATTGGCTTGAATACGCTGACTCATATGTCTGGTCTTCAGATACCTCAGAAGTTTGCTGGCCTGCAAGCCTTGGATAAATCACAGAAGATGAGAATTATTAACTAAACAGACACACAAATCTCAGAATATTAGTACTGAGTGTATGTTTTGTATTGAAAAGAAATAGTA
>NC_135556.1:8272500-8307500 GCF_964340395.1 Glandiceps talaboti | reverse complement strand
CGTACACGTTTGCCAAAAGATGGTGATAACTTTACAGTCTTTACGATCACAATAGATCCGTCGCATCAAGTTCACAAAAATATCAATCACTCTGGTAGATACAAACTTACCGATCGTCTGCCATGTTGAGGCGAAATTCTACCGGGAGGATCTTCTCCAACAATTCGTTGTTGTCCCATGGAAGTCGCCATATTGAGATAAAGTCCAACCTTTGACCTCAAAATAGATCGCCCTCTCGAAGATTGATAAAACTCTTGAAACCTTTCGTTTTCACAACTTATTTTATTATAATAATAGACCATTGTATCGGTTATTATAAGAAGATTTCACAAAATATCTGCACAAATAACTATTTCAAACTTGTACTCAAAATATATCATTTGAAGCTATGCTATGTATTTTATGTAAATCACAGTACGTATCATACGAGAATTAACTGATACAACAATTACCAGAGAGGGCGCTAGAGCCATCCAATTTGGTATTGATAGAATAGTTGGCGATAGATCATATAGTCGTGCGTGAATCACTTAGCATAGCAAATATTGGAAACGTTTTGCAATCATTACCGTATAATTATGCAACCAAACAAACCCTATGCCTGTTCTCGTGTGTTTTGTATTTCTAGGTGTAGAGAAGAAGTAAAAATTTCAGATAGGTAAAAAATAAATGAATCATCTGAAGTAAAATAGGGCTATTAAGCTTTAGTTATAATTGACAATAATTGTGTTTATGTTAGTTAGATACTACACCATGTACCACCACATCGTTCGTTCCTCTGAAATACATATTTCACATCTCTTTCATCAGACAGTGCTATAAGTTAGTTAATGCAACCTAAAACTTTCCACACACCGCCAAACTTCTTCACTGCACACTTTCAGTGCAAGAAGGCTAGGGATCGGCAGAGCATTAGTTAACGGTTTCAGTTCACGACCTTCATCGGCTAGCTAGGGAAGAATCTGGCTAGGACAGCTAGGACAGACTCTCTCTATCTATCTTTCTCTCCCTCCCTCCCTCTCCCCCTCTCTCTCTCTCTCTCTCTCTCTCTCTCTCTCTCTCTCTCTCTCTCTCTCTCTCTCTCTCTCTCTCTCTCTCTCTCTCTCTCTCTCTCTCTCTCTCTCTCTCTCTCTCTCTCTCTCTCTCTCTCTCTCTCTCTCTCTCTCTCTCTCTCTCTCTCTCTCTCTCTCTCTCTCTCTCTCACACACACACACATATACACTGCGCAGGTCTTGTGCGAAAGAACAAATATATACATTTTAACCAAACTACATGAGAATGGAATGTTTATTGTGTATTCACCACAACTTACGTGATGTTCGGTAAAATAAAGGTACACGTAACAATAAAACTATTAACTGTAACCCAAAATTAACAGCAATTTGTTTCCCAAATGTTATTATAAATAGTTAAATTTGAACAGGAACTGCGACGTGCAACCGCGACAGTTATGAGAAAAGATAGCCGTCCAGCAACTATCCTTGTCGAGGGCTTTTTAACCCGTTCAAACAATTATTTGCTGTTGTTATTAGTGGACAATTCTGAATTTGTTTTATGTTTGGCTTCTTACAATTTATACAAACAAAGGTATTGATGACGTAGGCTGAAAGAAAATGTACACAAGTGGTAACAATGCCGTTTTCCATGTTTAATTCAAAAAATAGAGATGAGAGAAATATATATGTGCTTGGATTTATCTAAGGTGAATTTTTCATTCCTGAGGTGCCACTTATTTGGTCAGATGACTGCAGCCCCAATAAGTTGTGATCATAATATTTTACAGGGTTCTAATTGATTGATTGATTGATTGATTGATTGATTGATTGATTGATTGATTGATTGATTGATTGATTGATTGATTGGTTGATCGATCGATCGATTGATTGGATCACCTCAGCATCTGTGTAGATTTCTCAGATATCAGTATTTCAAATGCAATCAACATTTGGATGTGTTCGAAAAGATAACAGATCATATAATTCTTATCACTTACTATCTGATTAAAATGGATACTGTCGTAAAGCAACCAATACAACTCATCTTACCACCAATCAGCACCACTATCACCACTATCACTATCACTAAAAACAGCATAGCCGATCGAGATAAGCTTAATGTCATAAAATATAAAGTGATTAGTGGTCTACGTTTGTAGGCCAATCAACTACTTACAGTTATCATAACTAAGATGATTTCGCACTCCCAAACACTGGGAACTCAGGCACCTCGGTTAGTTTTGTTTACGAAAACAATCAAACAAACAAATAAATAAATATGAATAAATGAATGAATGAATAAATAAATACTGACAAACATCAGCAATAGGGTAATCACAAATCAGTATTAACAATAATGAATGTTTGGCAGTATCAAGAATTAGTTTATGTTTTCCTATATGCTCAAATTTTAAGATTTTCGTTTCTGTGGCACATACTACTACGTTAAGAAATAAATAACCCAAACATTTTGGTGTTAAGTTGATACTTGAGGTGATGGCGTTTTAAGTTTGGTCGTAGTCCTGCATATGTTCTTTATGTTTGATTTCAAACGTCGTAATACTAGAGGTCATCACCCTCGAATTGTATATTTCCATCTGGAAGATACTGATCTAGGCATGCGTGGTGTCCCGGAGACGTACACGGTGTAAACCCGGTGGTTTGATAATCGGTATACCCATCGGTCTTCTTCATCGACATCCAATGCTGGGCATGCCTGTATATCTCTTTGCCATACCGATTCCGTGCGTGTAGTCCTGGGTTTCGAGGAACTCCCACCCATTGCCCCACATGAAACACTTTCGTTGGTGACATTCCCTCCTGAATGAGAAGTTCTGAATCCATCATATGAGAGCCGGCAGTTTCGACTGACCACGATTTTCCCATTATATGAATTTTACCGCCAGCTTTCCTTCCATCAACACAGCACCAGACTGTTGAATCACCTTGAAAGTCGAAAGAGTATCCTCGCTTTACGAACTTGTCTTTCAGTTTACCAAGCGCTGTATAATTTGCTGTGTGAAACGCGAGATCTGCATCCCGCTCCCATGGCAACACTTTGTTGAATTTCAATGCTCCTAATAACGTACCTTCCTGAAGTTCGCACAGAAAGTTATTTTCTTTGCATGTTGTCATAAAAAAATTCACAATATCAGCTAGATTCTGAAGACAACACGGTGCAACAGCGAAACCGACGGTTTTTTTACTGTCTACCTTTGCTTCTGAACAGTCATATCTGTGCACAACGCCGTTGGCGTGTTTCAATACATTAATTTTGAATTTACCAACAAAGGGAATGAAAACTTCTCTTCTGGAATATTTGGTCGAAGTGTCTTCGATGTGAAACATTGCATCCGGGCAACTCAGAGTAAGAACAGAACGAGACTGCGCATCAAGAAAGAAATCCTCGAATACGATGTGGGACGAAAACGACGAGTCGAAGCCAGATGTGCGGATAATTTTAGTTTCAGCAAGAAAGGGTCCTGTAAGATGACTGCAAAATACACACTCGTTTTGCGAGTGAAAATAGCCAGCTCTGTAACTCAACGTCCAGTTTTTCATAAGGGACTGATGGCACCCCATATTCCAGTGTCCGTCCGGCGTACGCCATGCACCACCAACATAACTTGCATTAAGAGTTTCAGCCGCAAGGATAAGTCTTTCAAATCTCGTGTCATTGGTGAAATGAGTCAAATCTCTTCCTATAAATGTATAGGGAGTTGTCACTTTACTAACTAGAAGCTTCCAAGTTTCTCCGGCTGTAAGAGAACCAATGTCTTTTTCTGCGTAGGTAAAAATGTTCAATTTGGAAAATTCACTTGTGTTGAATGGTGTTGTGGTTCTGTCAAACGCCAGATGTACCGTTAATCTTGGATATACTCTTTCAATACCCTTTAGTACATTGCGAATTTTCTCACGTTTCCCTCCAGGCTCCTTAAAATTTAGCAAAACACTGACAAGGGTGTGTAGTGGTTTCGAGTTATTGCATTTGATTGGTTCAAAACCTTTGTTGCGGAAAGGGTAGTCGTACAGAGGACCTTTGTATTCTTCAGGGCAAACATTCCTTGGTAATTTTGGCTCTACATAACCGCTGTCAATTACCGGATCCTTAGTGTCGTTAGAATGTCTTTTCAGAGCATTTAGCAGATAACCAACAGAACTAAGAGATTTTTGAACCAACTTTACTGTTTCCCTGTCTCTGACATGAAATCGGACTTCTCCTAAGTCAGACCTAATTGACTGTAACGTCTTTATCAGATCGCCTTGGAGCACGTCGGACGTTGTTGTCGCCCCAGTAGAGTTGGACTTTTCAGATTCTTTAATCCAAGCTTGCCGTATTTGTAATGCTCCCTCGTCAAAACCTTTTCCCCGCCGCTCGTCGACAGAATGATCACATGACTCGATGCTGGGTGAGTTGAGTGACGTAAGCAACCCTTGTAAAGAGAGGAACAGTATGAAAACGAGCATGTACTCCAAGCATTTCCGAGAACACAGTTTTCGTCGACAGAACATTCTTCGATCGCTGATAATTCCAATATTTTTGCAGCTTTTTTACACTCCCAAATGCTTTCAGTGTTGTAGATTTTATGACAGCTGACGTCGTGAAATTATCAGATACATACCTGTGTATAACAAAATTTAAAAGAAAATCAAATCAGCATGTGTTATTTTGAATATCATGAAAAATAGAGCCATCACACGCAAAAATACGTACATTTAAATTAAACGAGTTATATTGATACGGCAAGATGGATGAGAAATATATGTATCTATTTGGATTTATTTTATCAATACAACAACTTTAATGTGTTTTTCTTTTAAAATGTTACCATGGGGAGGGGAGGGGATTCAGAAGTTCAGTGCATGGAAAATATTGACACTTCCCCATGCACAAAATGACTGACCCTCCACCTCCTCTATCTGTTTTTGGGAAATCCGGGATCAAAAATAAGCCTAACACCGCACAAAAAATGCCCCCCCCCCACCCTCCAACACTTGTAAGAACCAGATTTAAACTGAATGCTTCCGGTAAGGGAATAACTAATTATGCAAATTGCTCATTAAAACTAAAAAAAAAAACTATGGTAACAGGCTTATTTTGGACAAGTGTGCTTTCTTAGGTTAATGTATATGCCAAATAATACGGAATTTGAAGAGTGCATGATACCTCTCAATTACTGATGAATATCGTTCGTTATTCAAATTACTCATTAAAGGTAAAAGTTGTATCAATAACGTCTTAGCATAGGTGCATATTATTATAGTTGATATATGTACTATATTATATGAAATTTGAAGCTTGCATTTTTTATATACCCTAGTTACCTAATAAAATCATCAATTATGCAATTTTTTCATTAAAACTGTAAACTATATCAACAAATTTTATAGGACTCTGTAACATATGTACTAAATTGTATTGAAATTGAAGTATGCAGTCTTAAGATATAGCCTAATTACCGAAAATAATTAATTATACAAATTATTCATTAACACTGTAAGGTACATCAACAAACTTTATAGGACATATGTGTTTTCTGATGGTTAACGTATGTACTAAATTATATTGAAATTGAAGTATGCAGTCTTAAGATATTGCTTAATTAGTTGATTTCATTGATATGCAAATTTCCCTAATTAACATGAACAGATCTCGCTCAAAAACTAATCAGGTCTAGCCATTACCCCAAACATTATACACAATGTAGGTACCAAATTTCAGTATAATTGAGCCAGCCGACAGACAGACAGACAGACAGACAGACAGACAGACAGACAGACAGATTTTAATACCTCCCGTACCCTTAAAGGGTAACCCCTCCCCAAAACAACCGGGCCCCTCCCCTGTAATATGTATTCAGTCCCCAAGGATAACGAATGCCACACTACTACGTTTAGTATCAGCATGAATATACCTTTTCGATCAAGGTAATAAAAATAACATGTTGTATGGTGTTTGTGATCATTGATCCACAGACTGTAAGATACGTCGTGTCGCTACGCCCTCACCGGCCTCCTCTATCCGTCACGGCCTACAGACTTCAAATAAAAGTTATGGTGCGATAAGTACTCAGTGGTACTTTGGCCTCGATAGCTCTCTTTTTCAAAACATTGGAAATGCTGTGATGCAGAGAGTGGCGGCTGTCATTCCACTTGTTTAACATTGTAGAGGATGTTATTCAACTTGCTAAATTTTAGAAAAGGGTGTCATTCCACTCTTTACATACACAGTACCAATGCTGTCATACGTTTTCCTGTATATCAAGGTCATTCGTTGTAAGGTCACCGTTGAAATATAAGCCTACACTAAGAAGGAGTGTTTGTTCTTTAGTGGGGCTTTCTTTTCAACAGCGCGTCGTCATTGTAACAAGCAGCTCTGTTACATAGCCTCGTACGCCAACTCCTTATGAACAAAATTAATATAGAAACCCCAGAGTACTTGGTGTATTCAAGTTTTCCCCGTATTTCTACCTCATTAATCCTATGGCATTACGTCTACTGGGTGTGACTCAGCCATGTGTGAAAAAAAAGAACAACTGCTTCCATATCTATGTCTCTATCTCTCTCTATGTGTCTCTATGTGTCTCTGTGTCTACGTGTGCGTGTGTGCGTGTGCGTGTGCGTGTGCGTGTGCGTGTGCGTGTGCGTGTGCGTGTGTGTGTGTGTGTGTGTGTGTGTGTGTGTAAAGGTCACTGTAGTACTACGAATGTATTCAAGTATTGTAACATTTCGACCATTACCGTATAAAGTATATGTTGTGGTAGCCCAGGAGAATTAAAACGAAAGAAATTCAAGTATATCTTGTCTATCTTTCTAGGCTTTTCTACTGCAACATTATACATCTTGTGCAATGCACGACAGGTATGTGAAACCAACCTCCTATGATTAGCTATTTGATCTACAGGTGTCAGAATATCGCACTTAAACTCACCAGAGATAGTCCTCGCCAGCCAGAGAAAGGAATGGCCACTGTAGTTTACTATACCTGTCTATCATTTGTCACCTTGACAGTATTATGGACTCATGGCCCCATGACCACCACAATACACCTACATTAAATTACTTTATCAGTGCCACTTTGCATATTGTCCTCTACTATTTTTGCACACGGCAAGGTCATGTTGTTTATACGAAAGAACTCTGTCAGAAATACACTCATAACTAATACCAACAGTATAATTAGTTTATACATGACATGTACATTTCTCACGGTGTGTGTGTGTGTGTGTGTGTGTGTGTGTGTGTGTGTGTGTGTGTGTGTGTGTGTGTGTGTACGCATTCATATGCATCTATGGACATTGTGATCGCGATGTAAGTGTCTGTGTCTCATTAATACAAATTATTATAAGGAAAATGTTCTACAGGATTGAATATGCATGTCATAATAGGGAACTTGCCAACCCGCCATGTTGAATGTTGCATCATGGGAAATGTGGTAATAAATACTACTCAATTAGCATTGTAAACAATATTGTTACATTGTTTTTTAACCAGGAATGATCAATTCATAGCCACCCTGATCTTTGTGGGAGGTTAATTTCATCAGATTAGGTATTACGATAACCACATATAATCCCATAGTCCTTTGCATCTGAGCATGCTCAGTTTGGATTGCATGTTCCCTATTATAAAGGGGGAAGTGTCAAATTCAAAAAAGTCGATAGATTTTTCTTATACTTTGCATACTTAAACATTGATATCTGAATATGTAAAAAATGCAGAGAAAATACTATGTCACCACCTTTGTTTTCAGGATAATGACAGTTTCTTGTATGTACATATTTATTTTTGGGTCAAAATAAGTAGATTTACAACAATTAACTACAACATGATTTTTGACAGTTAAAGATTATCCCCAGAACACCAAACGCACTTATGTATTTAAGTGCAATGTATAGTAGGTCCAGACATATTTTTTTGAATTTATATTCATTATTTCATAAAATATTATGTTATTTTATCCCCAGCTGGTTTACTATTTTTAAAGAAAAACATAAGAAAATAGCAAAAAAGGATAAAAGTCTGTGATAGATTTTTTTTTTATAGGCTGTATGTGTACATTGTATCATTCCAGCTACTTATCAATGGCAAAAACATATGGGATCACCACATCCGTTTAAATTCTAGAACTGAAATTGTCACCCCACACCCCATCTAAATTTTGACATTTTCGAAAGAAATATCTTATGAAATTTTGTTGAATTTTGACAAAAATTAAAATGAGCTTGTTTATCTTTGCACCTATGTATAATGTACCAATGCCCCTTCATAAATAGGCAACAAAAATCATTGTGTATATGCTAACTTGAAAATGCCAGTAAAAAATGTGACCCCCAACCCCATCAAAAATTCAACATTTTGGAACAAAAATCACATGAAATTGTACAATGTTGGAGCACACAGGCACCAAGGGATATATCTATCAGTTCATATGTATGCTAAATGAACTGAACTAATCATATATAGAGTTTATTTCTTTCTCCAAACGCCAAACTGCTCATAATATTCACAATTGTAACCCCCCACCCCTTCAAAATTTCAACATTTTGGCTAAAAATCACATGAAATTGTACAAAATTGGAACACACAGGCACCATGGGATATATCTATCAGTACATATGTATGATAAATCAACTGAACTATTCATGTGCAGAGTTAGTTTATTTCCCCAAAAGCCAAAGTTGTCATAACATTCAAAATTATAAAAAAAAAAAAAAAAAAAACCACCCCCAGCTGATCCAAATTTCAACATTTTTGGACAAAATTCACATAAAAATGCAAAATATTGGGACACATAGGCACCAAGGGATGTTTGTCAGTACATAATTATGTATGATAAATCAACACATTGGGGGCTAGGTCAATAGTTCAGTGTAGGATAAACAGCTAAAAACTTTTAGTTAACCCCCCCCCCCCCTAACTTAATTGGCCAAAATTGAAAATGTCCATCCAATCAAATCAATAAGTAGTAATGTTATGAATACAAAGCCATTATGTAGTTAGGAAAAACAGTTCTTTTGTTGATACTTTATTTTAGTGCTGTTCTACAGTGTCCATTTCTCAATTTGGGGAAATCTTTTAAAAGAAATAATTGCATGTTTAGGGATACAAACAGACCCATTAAAAGTAAAATCGTTTCTGTAGGATGAGAGCTAGCTAGACAGCTAAAAAATACACCCCAAAAGTAAAGGAATTTAGATTTCCATCCTACATTGAAATATATATATTGATCTCGCACCTTATATCTCCATTGTTGAAACAGTTAAATGTTGATTTCATATAATGAAATTGCTAGTGTTTATTGCGGAGTGTGGTCACTATGAAAAATAGGAAATAACTCATCAAATTGAACTATAAATAATACTATCATTAGTTGTTGATCCACTGAACTCGGCATCCACATCCAGTATATGTACCTCTAGCCCTGCATATGTGGCACTGCAGTGTGAGGAACCAAAAGCTACAATGTTTGCTACTAGATGTATTTATTGATTTTGGGTACAAAAATACATGTAGAACCCCTCATTGAAACTTTATAGTAGTGTTACCATGGATACTTCTTTTATGGGGAGACAATGTAAATAGTTTTTATAGTACAACTTGTATAATTTGTTGCAATTTGAACTGTATGCTTTTACTACTATAAAAACTCGACTCACGCGAGTCAGTGTGACTACCCGTATAGTTGGCGAGACATACAAAAATAAATCTATTTTTGGTTGAATACATCTGAAAAAAAAACTATATTCATTAAAATTCATTGGCAGGACGTTATTATACTGATACAGGGATGTATAATGCCTGGGGGTTCTATTGGGAATGAATACATGTGTCGGAAACTCTTAGTCCTACTTGCAGACTGTGCACGCTTGGAAGGGACGACCTCTGCTGTATGCAAGACCCCTAGCGAAACCAAACAAGTGCACACCATCGTGGGAGAGCATAATACCGACAACAGAATAAGTTTTGGAAGCCTTTTACAAAAGAGTACTGTTATCAATTTGTTATATGGTGTTTTTAAGGCCGGTAAATGACGATGTCATCGTGGTTGCATGATCAATTTTACTGGCGTTTAGGGACTGAAGTTTCTCGATCACCGACGCTACGCGACGTGACCACTGATTACTAAGAAAGTAGCGACGGAAAACATATAAAATGCTAAATGATGTTTCAACTAATAAAATGGCAAATTTGCTTCGCAAAACATCTTCAGTGTGCGAGGGAAGTTTTTGAAAAACTGCGTAGTCCGATGATTTTATGTTTTGCTTCTATGGTACCTGAGAGTTGATTGTTTACGTATATTTGAATAATATTGTTGTTGCAATTTTTTCGCCATTGTTGTGTCTACGTACGTGTAGTGCGGAAAATTATCAAATGCGAAGATAGTTTTATAGTGATCAATATGTCACCTTCTCACGTCAAAAAGCAAACACTGACAAAACCCGTCACCGGTATTAAAATTATATTCATGACAGTATAACTTACTCTGTAGAGATGAAAGGTGTGAATGGTGTGTGGGCCACGTTTCCAGACCGGCAATATAGCGTAGGGAGTGTGGTTGATGATACATTTCATTAAGTCTAAAATATGGCAAGCCAAACGTTGCAATATTCTTTTAAAAAACTATTTTCTTGTTGTATAACATCCATTTGTGTTCCATAGACCTATTTTCTTTCTGTAAAACGTACATTTTTGTTGTTCAAATCCAAGTTTGCCTTGGTCAAATCTACGTTCTTTTTACTAAAACACATGTTTTCTTTCTTTTTTTCCCGCAACTACCCAAACGGAAAACAGATAAATTAGTTTAGAGTTAAATATGCTTTCGAACTTTGATCTGAAAAATACCAATAATAGAAGAAACATGTAGACCGTCATTTTTCTGTCAATAAAGATAGTGCGCATAAGTTCCGGACCGGCGGCTATAAAAATGGAAGACTTTAAGTCATTCTTCATTTAGTCAATAAACAAGAAAAAGAGAAATAAAACAACAGAGAAATCAATTTTATTCACTAAATTTAGAGATCACACTCTCGCTGCTCCCTGCGATTTTACATTGTTGCAAACTGAAGTGAATCGGGCGACGAAAATAATATTTGTCCAACTAGTGTTGTATTAGTGTGTTTTCTCCTATCTATGTCTTTACAACAGATAAACAAATCTAAAATCCGATAGCTTTTACTATAAGTTCCTGTCTCGGTTATTTTAAGTTGAAAAATTATTGAACTTGGGCAAAGTTTTGCACTCATGTACATAGCACGGTCGTTGTTGTTTTGTGCGGAATCCGGCAAAATTGCCCAATGCTAACTTAAACAACCCACAACCCAAATAGTTTAGTTCAATTTTCACCTTTCCACTATTTGTAAAAATTTCAGCCTGAGATTCCAAGCCGTAGGAAACCTTTCTTAAATCGTAACATATCGTTCTCTGCTGGACTGTGATATAAGAATCGAGAAATTGCTCTAACTATAATACCGTTCCACAGTAGATTTTGACCCGTGTCGTGCACATACGTATGTACGTGTCCCTGTAGTCTTCCTAGAAGACACAGTATCAAATACTTTACTTCTATGTGACTCAGTGAATGGAGACATGATTTAAAAGAAATTGGTGGCAAACAAATAAATACTACAAAGTATATGTGATAATGCAGGAAATTGCCGAATTTCGGTATTTGCACCTGAAGATCCAGGTCAAGGTCAAAGGTCAATGTCTCAAAATCTGGCGATATGGGGGTAGACACTTGAATGTACTCTCTGTGTATTAACGGGTTTTTTTTAGTTATGGGTAAATCATAATTGTTTACGACAAATGTGGCTGCCATTGAGTAAACAGTGATATGAGCACCAAAAGTAATATATGTGTATGACTGTTTATTTGGTTATGTATTGCCTATACACAAGGTCTAAACGACATTAACCACACATACTTGCAACAAAGTGTCTGCAATATGCAATAGCTTAGTTTGATCTGTAGGTAAAGGTCAAAGGTCGCTGTCATACAAGAAAACTTGCGTGTGATAATACATAGGGTATACACATGAATGGAATGTCTATATAATTTTGAGTTACGCAGTAATATAGTGAAGAAAAAAAACATTACTTACCAGTCATTAGAATTCTAAGCTTGCACACTAAATTTACTAACTCCTACACTTTACAATCCAACGACAATTATGCAAAACAAAAATGAAACCCCGTCTTATTTATATTTAAATATATATAAATAATTTCCTACCTGCAAATCTAACACACATAATTCCAGAATAGCCATGATTTTATTTTATTATGCATAGGCTACAGTTGACCTTATTCTGAATAATCATGAAGCAATCACTTTCCAAACGGTGAAGGATCCCTACAGCTACAATGGTGAACTATGTTGACATTGTCTGTATATCGCACACGATGCATTCATGCTCTCTCCTCTCACAATGTAGCTTGCTAACAATGAATGGCGGTTGTTAATAACTAGAGTACTGTCGTATTCTGTAATATTTCATTTTTGAGTTAGTTTCTGTTCTGGTTTGACATCGAGGGTGATACATTATTCTTATGAACAGATGCATTTGAAAACAAACTTTAGAGCCTTACAACCCCCCACCCCCACCCCCCCCCACACACACACAGAAGTTGATAAACATCATGTATTATGACGAACCAGCACTTAATGGTGTTTTATTTTTGTAACCCATTTCGTTAAGTGTGGATATCTAGATATACTTGTATGAGAAACACGTTCACTGCTATTTGTCTAAGGGTACTTTGAATAACATTGCAACATAATAATACCCGAAAGAGAACAGAGTGAATTTCATGAAATTAGAAATATACTGTAGATACCTCAATCTACATATTATTATTGTGTTGCTATAGCAACATTGCACCATGCTCAAACTTTCGATATACACATGTCCTGAACTTAGTTTTTTTCTGTAAATAACGTTTATGCAATTTTAATTTCCAACTTCAAACATATGAGAAAGTTCAACGGTTAATTCGTAGCACAACTTGATATGCACGGTGACAAGTAACATGTATTGCAAACTTTTTTCGAACAAGGTACTGCAACATCGTCACATGAAATACTCCGATCATGAACACGTATAGAGGGGATTTGTTCACGAAAGCCACACCAAGACAAAGGTGCTTCTATGCCCAACACTGAGTTATTACTTCATCGGAAACACCAATAAGAGGCATCCTTCCATCTAGCCTCTCTCCCAGTCGTCCTCGATCGGGAGCATCGCTAAACTAAAAGGGCTGTTTTGTATGTACCGATATCTACTGCATACTTGTACTCGAATATCCTTGTACTGTGGGCCCTCATCAACTACAAAGGCCTAATCATTTGTTGACTTGTTACTGCGATGCCCCGAGCATCGCAATAACACGGAGCATCGCAGTAACTCGCCAACGAATGATTATCCTTTTGTAGTCCACAATACAAGGATATTCGAGCACAGTAATACTTATAGCGGTAGATATCGTACATACCAAACAGCCTTTTAGCGATGCTCCGTAGGACTGTGAGAGAGTCTACCTTCCATCGACTACAGCAAGTCCAGTCATAACGGCAATGGGGTTCCTGTGCAGTACAGTTTACAGACTTAATTGTCATTTGTCGTTAAAGAGAACACTCACACCGGTAAAAAAAGACAGAAGAAGATACACAATGTCACAGTCAAAAGTCCTTAAAGATCTCCCAATATTTGCTGTTTGGTGCTTCCCATTTCTCTTGCCTGTAAATTGTCTGACGTTTGTCTTATCAATCAGTTTCGTAAACCTTACTAACATCTCATCCTAGTATTTTAGCTTTTTAATTTTGATAAAGTTTTAATTTTATCTTGCTCATTCTCCATGTTCGTAAGTAAAGATACCAACTGAGTTGCATATTACATATTGCATATTATCAGCCTCTGACCTGACCCCCTAGTTGTGATCCACGAATATATAATTACTCACCGCAATCGTTTTTATCGAGTGAAGGAAAATAATGAGATAATGTTACAATTCAATGTAGACGACAAACCTAAGGTCGTAGGTGACCATGCCCCAATTATTATGGCAAATTTAGCAAATTGCTTGTAGTTCATCAGCTGAATACATTATTATATTATTTTTTAGTGAAATATAGCATCGTATGACACGGACGACTGCACACGGTGACGTCACGATATTATCATCTCTAGAGAGAAAAAAAACCCTGGGGAAATCATCGATTTCTCCTCAATGTCTCCTTTTCAGTTTAGGGTCGATGAAGTAGCCACGAACCGTAAAAAGACAACCTAAAAGCAACTTACTGCAGACTTCGTCGACTAAACTATTTGCTTACTGCTTTACTAATTCCAAGCTGTGGTCTAGTATAAGATCTATAACACACACTCTGCATATATACACTAAGCTAAGAGGAAGAGTCGTTATGAAGTCTAATGTGCACATTAATGGTTGTTACGCGGTGTGGGGTTTCAAAGGAAATATTTGGCTTAGTGAAACGTTTACCTTCCCTAAAAAGCAATAAAAAAAATCGTAGTTTTCGATTTCAGATTGCTCACCTTGCACCCATTGATGATCGATCCTTTCGGTCAATAATCATTCGATATGTCTATCTATCGATCTCTAGTCATAATGGTTTTAACAGCTCTGACTTTCCCATTCAATTCTTGGTTTAACCTTTTATGATCTTGACATAAATTCATCCTCTTTTTCATCCATCAATCCATCAATCCATCCAGCCAGCCAGCCATTCATTCATCCATCCATCCAGCCAGCCATTCATTAATCCATCCAGCCATTCATTCATTCATCCATCCATCCATCCATCCATCCAGCCATTCATTCTTTCATCCATCCATCCATCCGTCTATCCATCTATACATATATTCATCCATCCAGCTATTCATCCATCCATCCAAACATCAATCCATCCATCCATTCATCCAGCCAGCCATTCATTCATCCATCCAGCCATTCATTCATCCATCCAGCTATTCATCCATCCATCCTCCATCCTTCCATCCATCCATCCATCCGTCCATCCATCCATCAATCCATCCATCCATCCACCCACCCACCCGTCCATCAATCCATCCATCCATCCATCCATCCATTCACCCATCAATCAATTTCCCCCTTACTCCCAACCATGTACACACATCACTACTTTTTTTAATGCGAGTCAAAGTACTCCTTCATCAATCAATAAATCCATGGCTACATATCCATTCATTACTTCTTTTTTTCATATAATCCAGTACCTCACACTTCTAGCTATCCAGCTATTATTAATATACCTATAGACCAGTACCCCCATACTTCTATCCATCTATTATAAATATACCTATAGACAAGTACCCCCACACTTCTATCCATCTATCTATTATTAATATAACCAGTACCCCACGCGCCTATCCATCTAACAATCGACACATACATTGATCAATCCATTGTGATAATTAATTAGCACACATGAAGACACTGGTGAACTGTGAAATACATGCAAAGGGTACACTGAGAGGAAGTCAATAACTGATAATTGAAGTTAAAAATAATACAGTTTTGGCATAATTACAAATTTAGCCAACCATGACAAGCTATCAAGCAATGACAAAGTCCGTTTAAATTTATGGTAGGAGGGACTTTGTAGAACAGATGTAAATGTGACGACGAAATTGCATTTTACAAATAATTTGGAACAGAAAGAGAAAGAGGGGGATTGATGGCAGGGGGGCTGAGGACAGAAGCGGCGTTACAACAAACAGACTTAGACTACACGTGACAGTCGCAGACCAAATATGAAGATGAAAAGGCCCTCTTTCAAATACGAATTAGTGGGAATTTTAAAAGTAATGTTATACAAATATAACCTTATAAAAAATGGATTTGATTATTTGAGAAATAATAACGACTAGGAATTTAAAATAGGAAAAGTGATTGACTGTTGATTGCTGTAAAAAAAATGTGTAATTTTTAAAGAAATTGTGTTCTAAATTGTTACACGTACGAAAGTGCTCTGTGTACCCACACACTTGTATTGGAATATTACGAATTATCAGTCTTCAGGAATCATACCCTGGTCTTATAAGATGTAACGTGTAACGGTATTATAAGATGCAACGTATACATATAACCGTAAGTGATGTAAGGTTCTAAATTATAAGTCTGACTGGATTCCCTTAAGTTACCGTCAGTACGTATTGCTCTTAGGCATAAGTAAATCGTATTAAGATTAGATATAAGCTTATGGGAATTGGGGAGGAACCCAAATCACGACGTATATCTTGTTTTCTGGTTTATAATCTATATTCAGCATCCAGGGACGGGGAAAGTTAGGGTGAATGGATTGATGGGTTGGAGGGAGGGGGGGGGTCATACTACACAAATTTAGATACATTTCAACCACAAAAATTAACATATTGAAGTCCTGGTTACTATATCTATCTATCTATATTCATATATCCATTCTTTTCATTTTACTCGAAATTGCAATCTTAATATTTTTGAATTTGTTTAAAAAACAGAAAACAATCGTTAGCAAAGTCGGCGATTAATAAATTTTAAACTAGCAAGTGTCAGTGAGTCAGTTAGTTAGGGAATGAATTGAGGGAAAGGGTGTTACACCAACGTGCCAGTTGTTAATCAACCATTTTATATGCAAATTAATGATCAATATGAAGCTTTTAAAAAAAATATGAAACGGAGCGCGTCTTGACAAAATAGCCTCTTATTTTGCAACATGAACGTACCGAGGCTTCTATATAATAGAGAATTCCAATCTCGAAGACATGAACGAGATCAATCCAAATTACCCCTCCATCTGTCTAGTATTACAAACTTCAATTGGCGACGATGGATTGATGGCATAATGCAGTTCCTATATATATATATATATATATATATATATATATATATATATATATATATATATATATATATATATATATATATATATATATATATATATATATATATATATATATATATATATATATATATTGTCGTGAACGCAAATTGAAATTCAACACAAGTCAAACTTGATGTCCACTATATTGTCCTCAAAAGGGGAACGCCATTCCAGAAAATAACGGTATTTCCTGAATCATTGGGTTCTGGAAAATCATTTCATGATTTCACATCACACAAATTTCGTGCGATTATCAAGAAACACCAAATTGAAACTCTATTTCACTCTCATTTTCTCACAATGGTCCACCGTTACATCATGGGAGTGAGTATATATACATATGTATTATTTGAATAAAAATGAATATTCATGATTTCTAAGTGCATTCTTACCTTCAGATAAGTATTCATGAATATTCATTGTTCGACTAATACATATGTATGTCTCCTAAGTCCCATGAGGCAACAGTCATTCAGCTCCCAATTACAGCTTTGGACTATTCGGTGACATAATTTCGGAAACAAGCACCCCCCCCCCCAAACAATCCCCAACTCTCTGACGTCATTTCTACATTTTGTCTAACCTAAGTGAAAGTATTTTTATCATTAACGAACTTATAATAAAGATCTAGTCTTAATAGTTTTAACTTCGATTAGAACAAACGCAAATATCTTACAATGACGTATCAGAAAATTAGTGGAATCATTTTAACATTTACGAATTTCTGTTACAATCTTGTTTGGTTTACAACTAAAATTCTCAAAGTAAGTACAGTTCAGGACTTATAATTATTTTGTAAATCTTATTTTAAGTTTTTTGGGAAGATATCAATCAAGTTGGGTACTTGCAAAGATTGGCACCAAACCATATGATATTTATAGGAACACATCTCTCACGGGTGGCAAATATATTTCCAAATATATTTATGACTTTCAGTCACTTAACTTGGTGAGTTTAATCAATATGTATGTAATATGAATTTTCCAAATAAAATCGAACTTAAAATATTCACCTGAATTGAAATCCGCCATTTTCCAGCAAAGGAGCTCGAGAAAATGACGTCACAACCCCTAACTTTAAGATGCTCAAGAGTCCTAGCTTTACATGAGCTTCCCGGCTTTTCAGGATCCTTTTTAATGTGGCGTCTTTCAAAAACTTCTTTTGCAAAAACGGCATCAAAATTAGTTCTGCGTCAGGCCAACTGCCGACATCGAAGCAGAATGGATGGAACAGCAGAGGCTTATATTACATATCATGGTTTCATAAGACAGTTTTATGGCTTCTTTATGTGTACTGGAAATGCCAAGGGAACTTTAAATTTGTTTGTGAACATGAACTATTATGTAAAGAGGCCAAACGACTGTTCTTATCAAATGATGGAATGTAATACAAGTCTCTGCTGTTCCAACATACTGTGCTAAGTGTTATTAATCCAATTCAGTCGTTTACTTTCCCTGTTTGTAAAAGGTTCCGTTCGTCAATGCTGCTTCGATGTCAGTAGTTGTCAAACAGTGCTGTTGCTTTTGTTTGGGTGAACTCGAACGACCTGAGTTTAGTTTGGATCTTATTGAGAAGTAGAAACGTTGTAAATGTGCAATATCGCCAACAGATAAGCACGTCACCAAAACCAAAACCAAAACCAAAACCAAAACTAAAACCCCGTTCTCATCTATGTACTTTGTCTGGAAATGTTTACATTTTCCTTTTATGAAATTATGGGATACACATTTTAGCATCTAATTTCCCACTCTAGAGAATCGAATAATCATGATTTATCGTCTAGAAACTATATTTAATGTTCGTGAGCCAATTTCCTTTTGTTTTGCAGCTCTGATTAATTATAAACGTGTATCTATCTACTGGAGATAACCAAAGCGGAAGAATACTTCTTTGAAAGTAATATAATGATTTTTATCCACTAAACCATCTTATCGAAGAAAGTGGTTTTTTTTCCTTTTATTACCAGTGAGACAACTTCAAAGAGACCGATACACAACTGCGGAAGGGTGGTTCGAACCGTCAGCCGTCCCAAGCGTGTTTTATTAATATTAGAGAGTTTCGGCTAGACGTTCAACGTGTACGCGAACGCGCAACTCACTTACGTTCACGTTCACATATCAGCTGTGACCTAATTTTGCTTCGGCTAGCCGATTACGTATATCAATAACAGATTACATGGTTAGCCTAAATATTACATTAATGTTTTGGTTATATGACATAAATAGCGCAATGACAATAACTGTATGGCTCGACATTATGACAAGACAAATAATTAAGCAGATATATTTACTTGAATAATCTTGTATGTTCACAATGAAATCACCCTGTATTATCTTGACGATTGCAGTGACAGTCATCATCATACATCGTGATTTCTGTGCAAAATCAGTTACGTGAAGGCAGCCACAGATTCAAGGCTGCATTTTAAATATTTTATCAAGGAAAACAAAATTACTGAGGTGTATTATGTTGTGAAGGGTCAACCTTGCTAAAAACATCAACATTTTTTATTATATTAGTGATTATTTTACAAAACATTTTAAAAGAAATTTCACATTGTTTACTTACGTGTACGTGTAAACAGCCGTCGCCACGTTCGAAACGCCCGCGAAAATTGTCAGTACGCAGAGAAGTAGGTCAAAATTGCAACGTAGTAGCACAAAATCTCCTACGTCGCACGTGCACGTACACGTTGAACGTGTAGCCCATTTGACTTCACGTAGCAACTATACATATAAAAAGTGTGTACTGGGGCACAAGCTCAGTTTGTGTGTTTGGGGGTAATTTTTGGTGTATATCATGCACAAACCGTTACGAACTATCAAGATCAGTGGACTTTATCACAAGGTTTTATGTCACAAGTTGAGATAAACACAAACACAATAAAGATAACACACAAGCATCACTTACACAGTGTCTGCTCCTTATTTAGAGAGCGAGAGAGAGAGAGAGAGAGAGAGAGAGAGAGAGAGAGAGAGAGAGAGAGAGAGAGAGAGAGAGAGAGAGAGAGAGAGAGAGAGAGAGAGAGAGAGAGAGAGAGAGAGAGAGAGAGAGAGAGAGAGAGAGAGAGCAGGCACCGGGTTTGTTTGCTTGCATAATTATACGGAAATGACTGTAATGATTGTAAACCGTTTCCAATATTTGCAATGCTATCTGATCTATAGCCAACGATTCTACCAATACCAATTACAGACAGGCAGACAAACAAACAGAGAGTTGTGCGTATATAATAGACAAAACAAACAAAGTCAATGGCATCACTAGATGCATTTATTTCGAAAATATCTCTATTTCCTCCATGTCCTGCACCAACACCCCTTTTAAAATACACAAACATTATAATACTGTTTTTTTTTTTTAATTAAAATGTAGTGTGTAAGAGGGCATTTCTTTTGATTATCAGTCACGCTATTGTTTCTGTGGTATGGTCTCTTTCGTATTCTGTAGATTTATTGTGCGCAAAACTGAAGTGACTATTTGCAATAAATAATTTATTGAATTCAATTCAATTCAATTCAACTGAAATTAAATTTCACTCTTTCCTGATGACTGCATTTCTTTCAAAAATATTTTGACCAACACGATATTTATAAACATTACATGCACATACATGTTTGTCTTTTACTTCTAAAGGAAAACAAAATGATGTCAAATAGTGGAAAATGCACTGTGACAAGGGAGTGCACGAGTGGATAACACGATAAAGAGACATCATTTGAAATTTGACCACTTTTACTGACCATATATACAATGAAAGCAAATTGATTTGAAACACAATGTTATCCTGTTAGTACTAATACTGTACGGTTTCTTTTTTTGCACGACAAAAATCTCAACAAACATTGCTTATAAAAAAAACTTGGTTTCTTTTTCAAGCATATCCAATTTGAAACCCTGTTTTCTTGTGCCAGACGATAAAATGTAGCAACTTGAATGTAAATAAGATTTCTGCAGGGCCAGACGATAAAATGTAGCAATTTTTAGTTAAGACTTTTGTTGTTGAACCAGAGATACGATACAGTGTAGCAATTTTTTATCGAGTCAGACGACAATTTGTCCTAAACATAACAGTCTTCTATTGTATCTATACAAATGACGCAGCATAGTTGTTTACAAGTAAACTAAAATCGAAACTTTGTACTTTTTTCATCCCCGGCAGCCATGTCCCTATCGCAGTATTCTGTTGCTTTGTTCAATTAGTGCTAAACTGAGGTGTGGTGGGTTGACGGAGACGACTGATAAATTTCTCTTCTCCGAATTTAAGTATGCGAAAATCTATAAAAGTCAACCTTCGTGCATGATGTTGTTGTTGTCGCGATAAAAGAAAAAGTCCATAATGTCCTGCTAGCAAAGATAAATGCGGGCGGAGCAAAAGAATGAACGTTTCTGTAAATGTTTGAATTGTAAATAACGAGGTATATTTAGTAGCATAGCACGCTACCCGTGTCACTATAATGTTTAAATATATCGTGTGAGGCAACTCAGAACAAGATAAATTGGGTAAGAAAACACAACTGCTTAGAAATAGTGTGAATGCCATTACCATGGTAACATAATTATTTTATGCGGCGCATTCAATTTCGACTGTACGTGATATTTTTTTGAAAAAATAAACGTAGGAAAGGAGTCTGGAATCCTTGCGTAGAGATATCCATAATGGCACCATACGTTGAACTCTTCAGATATTGACAGAACAAGAAATATGGTGAAAACGTCGAATCTGCTGTCTTTATATTAACTAGTTATGACTTTCTATACAAAAGCTAAATCGAATGAATAATTAATAGACAATTGTCGCTAATATGATAAGAGAGTTGCCTCGGGGATTACATTTACATGAACAAATTTCTTGTTATGTCTATTTTGATAAATTAAGCCATTTACAGGTTTTTACTGTCGATATCGTGTCCATTTCATTGCAGTCATAGATAATACATAGAGTAGGGGAACTACCAGTATTTCGCTTAAAACATTGGATATGTGGATGTACACTGTAGGCATACATTGTATATATAATTGAGACTTATTTGTCATTAGTGAATCTCTAAATCTTTTATTTGTGACAATCATTCACTCCATCTGAGGGCCTTCTTAATTTCTTGGCATACAACAGAACATACAACATACTAGGTTAGAACAACAATGAATAATGGACTTTCAATATCTGTGCAAATTATGTAAGATATTTAAATATATATAAGGTGGGAGCGTCAACGTTAAAACTGTTGTAGGTACGTAATATACTACTGAGAGAGAGAGAGAGAGAGAGAGAGAGAGAGAGAGAGAGAGAGAGAGAGAGAGAGAGAGAGAGAGAGAGAGAGAGAGAGAGAGAGAGAGAGAGAGAGAGAGAGAGAGGGGAGAGAGAGAGAGAGAGAGAGAGAGAGAGAGAGAGAGAGAGAGAGAGAGAGAGAGAGAGAGAGAGAGAGAGAGAGAGAGAGAGGGAGATTGCACTCACCACATATGAATTAATGTAGCTGAATTATTGCCTAGGAAACATTTCATCGGCTAAATTAATACTCCAATCTAGTTTCCTGTTTTTGTAATTCAGATAAAAGCCTGAATTTCATACAGATGGTTCTGAGTATTAAACCTAACTCGAAATGATGACCAAAAGAAATTGAAATGGTGGCGTGACATTTTTCCCTTCGCCTCATTCAATTATCCGATGCATATTCGATGTTTTAAAAATAAAACGACATGTAGATATTTTTAAGTATTTTCATTGCCTTAGTGAATGCCCACAAAGTACCGTTTTCAATCTAAATTCTTACAAAGGGGTTACTTTAATATGTAAGATTTGGAAAATGAAAACCCCTTTTTTGTCTGAGCGCGACACTGCCGGTGTACGTACGGTATGTGGGTAAACGCTAGTATGATTAGCTGACGTGTGAAAATTTCGAAAGTTAATGAATGATGAACACAGAGATAAAAAATTAATCATCTTTGAAAAGGCTAGAAATTGGTCGGACAGGTGCGTCATGTTGGAATGTGGCAACGAAGAGTAAGTTACATGTACGAGAGGGTTAACATATAAACTGATCAGAAATAGTTCAAAAGTAGGAGTGACGTGTAAGTTGAAAAAAAAACTGTACCTGCTATGGGTCTTTTATCCGTGGCTGGTCACTTTAGCCGCTATGGTCCGTTAAAACTGATGTGATCAATTCTCTTGGTAAGCACTTTTCTGATCACTCAAACCCATCTTCTGAACGCTTGACGCTACGTGCAAAATTAATGAAAACGTCACTTCTAATTTATCGCACTGTAGAGCTTACGGAGCCGTTCATGTGAATGTCGTTGATATACTAGTAGTAGTAAATGTACATACGCACTTTACTCTTTCGGTTTGTCTGTGTACACGTAGGTACACACGTATATTTCGTTGTGATCAGATCAGACGAATAGTGATCAGACGAATAGTATCCTGGTACGTGTAAGTATCGCATATACGATTGGATGATATCACATACAAAAATACACACGTGTGTCTTTGTTCGAATTCCCGTACTGACGCTCACATTGTGACGTAGCTACGTTTGTAAACATTCCACCGATCATGTCAGTTGGCATGCGCAAATTAATACTTACACTTAAAGATGAAAATACTAAAAATAGCTCAAACGGAATTACAATGAGTACCCCTCCATGGCAACGCGACATTGTTCATCAAATATGATATTCATGGATTTATGGTGATATTTATCCATAAGTCTTGTTTAATTTCAAACATAGTGGAGATGCATTATTCATTCCATTGTATGAGTCCCCTTTAAGATCGATCGAAGTCAACGAAATACAACGGTAATATCGAAGTACGTACGTATATGTTCTGTTGTTCTATGAAGGGCAAATAAACACACGATTTATTAGAAGTCTTTCAACGGTTAATTTGGTCCATATTCGTTGATTCATAAACTCCTGTATAGAAGTCTCTATTCCGTGTTTGCTTTTCATTTAATGCCGGGTTTCGATGCCCTTGACACACACACACACACACACACACACACACACACACTCTCTCTCTCTCTCTCTCTCTCTCTCTCTCTCTCTCTCTCTCTCTCTCTCTCTCTCTCTCTCTCTCTCTCTCAATTTATAAAAATTGCCAATGGCACTGCAGAACAAGTATTGAGTACACGATTTAGTTTTCAAAGAAGTTGATTTGTAGAACATTTTCTGTCTTGGCAAGTTGCTTCCTACCCATCTTTGTTGTTATCTTTGCACAATATACTATTGGTTGTTGCTATGTGTGTATCCATAATTGCTACGCTCATTTGTTTTGTTATTGCCACCGATATTTGTCTGTTGTTACGGTCTTAGTTGCTAGGCATTTATATGTCAGGTTTTTAAACGTGTTTATCTGCATGTTTATTCACCCCTGTTCTTACACCACGATTTAAATATTGCCACGAGAGTGGTCTCATTGCGCATGCTAAGCATATATAGTTCATTTTTGAATGTATATTCACTTGCCTATATATCCGTACGCGTGTTGTTATCATTGCAACATACACCATCATGTTACTATAGGCGTGGTCTTGTTGCTAGGTATGTATGAGTTCATTTTTGAATGTATATTCACTTGCCTATATATCCGTACGCGTGTTGTTATCTTTGCAACATACACCATCATGTTACTATAGGCGTGGTCTTGTTGCTAGGTATGTATGAGTTCATTTTTGAATGTATATTCACTTGCCTATATATCCGTACGCATATTGTTATCCTGGTCTCTGCATCAAAATGTGGCTAGGCACATTAAAAGGCAGGTTGTATGGGGCAGAGTGTGGGGAACAGTGGATATATATAGGGAGAGGAGTGACTATTATGTGCCTAAAATCAGAATACTTTATTTCACAGGATAAGTAATGTTAAAAGTTCAGAGTATAGGAAGTGGGTTGTAACTAATATTGGCATAAAGGATGTATGATCGTGTTGATAGATACATACAACATCTGTTTATGTAAGCGATGATATTACTGACATTTATGAGATTTACGAGAACATTCTTGAAGTTGAAGTGACGTCTGATGTCTCTGACATTGCTCGGGGGCGAGAGGGGGCACAGAAAATAAACTTGATTTCAAATAACAAGTTTTGGAATTCCTATTGTAAGGTCGTCTAAAACGGTAAAGTTTTGCATTCATAGTGTCTCAAGGTATGTAATCAAATCAGTAATATGTACAAATAATCAATATAATAATAGTTCAACTCGAATATATATATATTTGGAAAAGTTTCAATAAATGGCCAGAGGCTTGTGACCCTAAACTAATATGAGTCCAATGTTCATTTTCTGTCTATTTTATACACCATCATGTTACTATAGGCGTGGTCTCATTGCTATTAAAGCATGTATGAGTTCATTTTTTAATGTATTGCCACTTGCCTATATATCTGTACGCGTGTTGTTATCTTTGCAACATACATCATCGTGTTACTATAGGTGTGGTCCTGTTGCTAGTATATAGGCATATATGAGTTCATCTTTGAATGTATATTCACTTGCCTATAAATCCCTGCTGTTATCTTTGCAACATACACCATCAATGGCTGTTGCTGTTGGCGTGGTTTTGTTGCTAGGTATATATGTGTTCATTTTTCTAATGTGTATCCAAATACCTATCCATCCTTGTTGTTATCTTTGCAAAATAACTGGCATTTGGCTTTTGTTCTGGGCAACATCTGCAGACTGACACCCCTCGAAGTACTCTGCAAAATTTCAGTCCCATTCACCTTGTAGTTTTTCAAGATGTAACTATTTGATCAAAATTCATATTTTGAACCTAGTTTGTTAAATCATTAATTTGGTCGTCATATCCTCAACAATTCTTCATGTACGTATCCCTATATCCCTAGCCCACGCCTCATCGGCACAGTGGTTTTTTAGTGTAAGTCATCCACAGACAGACAGACAGACAGACAGACAGGCAGGCAGACAGACAGACAGACAGACAGACAGACAGACAGACAGACAGACAGACAGTTCACCATGTCTATAGCACTACTGAACCTTATAGTTCAGTTGTATTAAAACAAAAACAGATACAAAGTGGTTGCCTCTGGTAGGGCTTTAGATTTTGTTGACTATTTCGATAAGCAGTACATGATAACATACAACTACACAGTCACTATTAAAGTTTGACCGTTCAACCTTAAATGTTAAAGGTCATGACGTCAAAAGTTGTATGATGAAAGCTCAATTTTATGGGTGTGAATTGGGTCGAGAATTATGAAGAAAATGTGAATTTTTATGACAAATATGGCTGTCTTTCAGTTTGCTTTTGAGAAAATTCTAAAATGTGAGGGAAGTTGAAACTGAATCATGCATGGCAGAGGTATGATAGTGCGCATATCCACTTTGGCCAAGATCGCGATCAAGGTGAAAGGTCAAGTTAACAAACATGAGTATTAAATCGTCCTGCTAAGACTAACATACATGTAACAAGTTTCGATGGTTTGCTTTGCTTGACTGTGTAAGGGTCTTTGTTTTTCATGTATGCATAGATGGACAACTGCATGTAGACAAAAATGCAAATGCAAATATTGATATAAGCATTGATAGGGCTGACTCAACCATCTGTTACAGTACCTATGAACTGTCTTTATTGAAAGTGGGCATAATGGTCCACACATGCTACCCCGCCTTAGACACGGTGTTTAGGCTAGCCTTTCACCGTTTCTTTGGAAAAGTTTAGGTAATAGAATTGTCCATACATACATCGACACAATCTGATTACAATCCGATGTAGATGTCGGCTAATCGTTCATTGCTATTTTACCTTCGTTAGTTTGCCTGAATTGACCTTCGTGGTACATGTTTACGTTTTTATCCTGATCGCCTCTCTCGTAGAGAAAATTAACAAAGGCGTGTTTTATCTTTCTTTACGTTTAGCCAACTTGTTTTTTAGTATTATCGGGTATGACAGACAGACAGACAGACAGACAGACAGACAGACAGACAGACACTCGGACGCACACACACACACACATACACACACAAACACAAACACGAACACGAACACGAACACGAACACGAACACAAACACAAACACAAACACAAACATAGACAGACAGACAGACAGACAGACAGACAGACAGACAGACAGACAGACAGACAGACATACACACACACATCATCATCATCATCATCATCATCACCATCATCATCATCATCATCATCACCACCATCACCACCATCATCATCATCATCATCATCATCATCATCATCATCAAACAACCCTATCGCATTACATCTCCTAATGAGAAGTAAAACTAAAGTATTACAAAATCTCAATTGGTCATGTTTTTAGGTCAACTTTTAGAGACAACAGCTACAAAGTATTGTCCCTATTGCACAGTATACAGTTAGTAGGTGCGAGTATTTGTTACATGTATTACAGTGCCGTAAAAAATAACTTACCTTTATTTACAGTTGAAGGCAGTGCTGTACACGTATTTGCGTATTAAGTGACAGAGGGACAGCACTTGAACGGATCGAATATTGAATACTACTAATCAAATAACTCTGCTCATTCCTACAGTAATCTTGCAGCAAGGCTTACAGTACAGTATAGTATACTAAGCTTGTCATCACACTGGGTAGGGTAAAGCATAGCTTAGCTTACCTGGACAAAATCTAGCTCTCCACTGTCTACGGTTTACCTTACCAGCGTTAAACACCACTATTAAAACATCTACAGTATTGATTTAAGTATAAATATAGTTCAAACTTCCCTCTGCAATATTTTACTTGTCAGTTATTTCCTGTAGCTAAATCCAACAATTATACCTCGTTTCCATACAGTTTCGTTCGCGTATGTTTATCTCTGTGGACACAGATCTAGAACTGCTGTTCCACTTAGAATAATAACTTCAATAAATATTATGCTGTCGTTTTATGTCAGCCCACACTGTTTACAATTAAGCTTTAATTTACAGTTTTAACAATTAAAAGTATTTCACCAGAAATTTGAATAGCCACGAAATATAAAAAGCATATTAAAACAAGTAGAAAAACATCAATTCAAAGTAAAATGGTGTTCTTTCGCTGGATGTATTATTCGTACATGCCTATCAGATATGACGTCATTTGTGGAGTACCAATACATTCGAGAGAAAAACACCACAGGTTTTTGTTTTCACAGCTGTTTGTTCATATTCACCTCCATCACACTCGATCGACTGAGATTTTATGCCCAGGGAGCGTTCAGTAATTACAAGGGGTGGGAGAAATAGGGTGGGATCTCACACCAAATGTGACCCTACCCCAACATTTATTTCGAGGAGACCTTATATGCCATTAACTGTTCTACCCACGAATTTTAATGTCATCGAAGGAATGCATCTACATTAAACATGGTGGATTACCACCAACAGCTGTATTTTAATCCAGACTGAGCATGCTAAGACGCAAAGGACCATGGGATTATCTGTGGTTATCGTAATACCTAATCTGGCGCTACTGATAAAATAAACCTCCCACAATGGTCAGGGTAAATATGAATTGATCATTCGTGGTTGCAAACAATGTAACAACATTGTTTACAATACTAATTGATCAGTATTTATTATCACATTTCCCATGATGCAACAATCAACATGGCGGGTTTGCAAGTTCCCTATTGGAACCCGATCACATCCGAGATGTTAATGGTGACGGTAATCCTAAGCAAAGTGATGTTACCCTGAGGGTGAATGGGTGGGTGGGAGTCGCACACATATTGCCAACATCCGTCGATATCTCCCTCCAGGTTTACACTTCTCACCGCTCTCATCACTCCTTTACTTCTTGGTTAGTAGCCAAGGGAAGAGACAGCTTCTTTTGTCTGTCTTGCTTATACTGATTCATGAATATTCATTAGTGATTTCCATATTGCGGAAGTATTTCGCTTTGTGCTATAAAGGTTTGGAATATGTGATGGATTACTACTGACATGACTTTTGTCAGCATGTGGTCGAGCTAGATTTTCACTTTATATGATCAATTTGACTAGACATGAGAGAGAGAGTGATCGAAGAGGATCGATGGCACAGTTAACCTCTTATTATTGAAGCTTACAAGTGAAACTAAGACTGTTCATAGATCTTGGAGGTCTATGGATTGTTTTAAAACAAAAACCAGATTTAAACTGAATGCCTCCCGTAAGGGAATCACTAATTATGCAAATAACTCATTAAACTAAAAAAGAAAACTATGGTAACAGGCCTTTTTTGGATAATTGTGCTTTCTTAGGTTAATGTATGAGTGTATGATACTGCTTAGTTACTGAATATCGTTCATTATTCAAAATACTCATTAAAAGTAAAAGTTGCAGCAACAAACTTCATAGGACAGGTGCGTATTATTATGGTTGACATATATACCATATTATACGAAATTTGAAGCTTGCATTTTTAAAATACAACCTAGTTACCTAAAATCATTAATTATGCAAATTTGTCATTAAAACTGACTGTAAGCTATATCAAATATTTTATAGGACATATCCGCTTTGTTATGGTTAATGTATGTACTAAATTGTATTGAAATTTAAGTATGCAGTCTTAAGATGTAGCCTAATTACCGAAAATCATTAATTATGCAAATTATTCACTAAATCTTCAAACGAAATCAACAACTTTTATAGGAGATATGCACTCTGTTATGTTTAACGTATGTACTAAATTGTATTGAAATTGAAGTATGCAGTCTTAAGATATAGCCTAATTACCGAAAATCATTAATTATGCAAATTATTCATTAACACTGAACGGTACATCAACAAGCTTTACAGGACATATGCGATTATTATGGTTGACGTGTGTACTGAATTATATTGAAATTGAAGTATGCATTCTTAAGATATAGCCTAATTACCAAAAATAATTAATTATGCAAATTATTCGTTAACGCTGTAAGGTACATCAACAAATTTTATAGGACAAATGTATGTTGTTATGTTTAACGAATACACTAAATTATATTGAAATTGAAGCATACAGTCTTAAGATATTGTGTAATTAGTTGATTTCATTAATATGCAAATTTCTCTCATTAAACATTAACAGATCTGGCTCAAAACCTAATCAGGTCTAGCCATTACCCTAAAAATTATATATTCCAAATTTCATTACAATTGAGCCAGCCGATTTTTTAGAAAATGATGACACAGACAGACAGACAGACAGACAGACAGACAGACAGACAGACAGACAGACAGACAGACACACAGACAC
The DNA here is from genome assembly GCF_964340395.1 of Glandiceps talaboti. Taxonomy (NCBI): domain Eukaryota; kingdom Metazoa; phylum Hemichordata; class Enteropneusta; family Spengelidae; genus Glandiceps; species Glandiceps talaboti. The sequence goes on along the minus strand of NC_135556.1, from coordinate 8,277,393 downwards.
ACAGACATACATTCCCCTTTTAATACCTCCGTACCCTTACGGGAGGTAATGACACTATTGGAAAAAATAATTTGTCATTGCAACATATCACGCGGCAGTTTATTCATATGTTAGTTTATTTAGGTACTGCAATCTCGAAGCATAAAACCCGGCTATACTGTGCGATAGAATTGACTACTGTGGTATGTTTATAAGCTTTTGAAGATGGGGTTCAAAGGTCGAATGCTCAGAGTACTAAACTCAATGTACGATAATGTTAAAGCATATATTAAGTGAGAACACCTAAAGGTATTACTGACGTTTTTATGTATAAATGGTGTTCAAAAGGTTTCAGTCTTGTCACCACTTTTGTTTAACTTATTTATTAATGATATTGGCGAAACGTTACAGAGTGATGTATATAAAAGTGTTTATGCAGGTTCTTTAAAACTATTATACTTGGGGGTTTTTTTGCCGATGATTTGGCTATCCCAAGTGACTCTAGAATTGGCCTACAGAGGAAGCTAAACAAACTATCCCATTATTGCAAAAAATAAAAGTTGAAGGTGAATGCATCAAAAACGAAAATCGTTGTGTTCAGAAATAGAGGCAAACTTAGGCATTATGAAACGTGGTATTGTGACCGTCTACATATTGAAATAGTATCTCATTTTAACTACGTATATACCTTTGGCATTACACTCTCAAGTTCGGGACTTTGGTCCAAAAGCACAGGAATATATGGCGACCCAGGGGAAAGCGTGTATTCTTTAAGGTTAAAAAGTCACTAAAAACCAATACAAAAATACAAATGTTAACATTGGTATGAAAATTTTCGATTGTAAAATTCTCCCTGTTCTGTTGTATGGCAGCGAGCTCGGATATGGGGATTCTACGAAATCGAAAAGGTCCGAAATCGAAAAGGTCGACTCCGTTCTTCCTACTGTAAATATAATTCTAAAAGTTAGTAGGAATACTAGTAAATCTTGCTGCACTTGGTGAACTTAGCAGACAGAAGTTGTCATCACTTAGGTTTCTTCGTATTATTAAGTATTTGCTCAAACAACATTGCAACATATCAAGAGACAAACGAAGGAAAACAGACGAATACTTTTTTTATATTGTACGTAGTGGCCATGGGTTGGAGACATCCTGTGTAATTGCAAAGGCATTAATTTAGGAAAGAAACTGTCGTGATTTCTTAAAGACATTGGTAGTCATGACAACGTAATCATCTCGTTATTCACAAGCTCAAAGCAAAGTGTCAAATCTCATCACTCACCAAATACTAATAAGCGTATAATTATCAACAAAATATTTGAATAAATTAAGTCATAAAGAAGACATTAACTGAATACAAAGAAATGTTTGTGACTTTGTTGTTGTTGTTGTTGTTGTTGTTGTTGTTGTTGTTGTTGTTGTTAAGACGGTTCGGAAGATGAAGATTGCCAGGAAAAAATGTGAAAAACACTGATAGTTGGTTGTATTGGTACTCATATGTAAACACCCTTATTATTATTATTGTTGTTGTTGTTGTTGTTGTTGTTGTTGTTGTTGTTGTTGTTTTGGGTTTGTTTCTGTTTCTGTTTCTGTTTCTGTTGTTTTAAAAGACGGTTGGAAAGTTACAGATTGCAAAGCACAAATTTGAACGCAGCTGAGTGAGGAAAATGACGTGTAATAAAATGTGAACTATAACAGATGGTAGTAAAGATCAATAAAGACTATATGAAATGATGCAATAATATAGTGAGCGGCAGTAGGCTATATTTGGTCTTGTCAAGTCGATAATAAAGTATACTTTTACAAGTGACAATATCAAACATCAACGATCAATATGAGACACAGGAGTGGGATGCAAATAAGAAAGAGGAAAGTCATAAAAAGATGATTCAGCATTCTCTCTCTCTCTCTCTCTCTCTCTCTCTCTCTCTCTCTCTCTCTCTCTCTCTCTCTCTCTCTCTCTCTCTCTCTCTCTCTCTCTCTCTCTCTCTCTCTCTCTCTCTCTCTCTCTCTCTCTCTCTCTCTCTCTCTCTCTCTCTCTCTCTCTCCTGAACAGGTGAAACGTTACTTGTACATTGAAAGTAATCAGAACACTTGGTTGCGGTACAAGAACGTATTACATTTTTGTATTACTATCCAATACTTTCTTCATTAGACATAAAAGGGCAACTCTTCCGAGTCGTTAAAACCACCCTGACAACAAAAGCCTGTGGCATTTGCAAAGCCGTCAGAGAAAATTAAAGCTATGGGGTACACCATTTGATTTTTGACAAATAAAATTTCAAAAAAACCCAGAAAGTTACACGCGAAGCGACACAACACAATGTATATATATATTTAATTTGCTATACCCCTACTAGGATTTTGTTATCTAGTTGCTCTCTAAAATAAATTGTTGTCATGGTGGTTGAAAAAAAAATTGTTGTTGAGTCCATCTTTCTTTAAGTATGCTGAGCACAGTCGTATAGATTTGGTTGGCAGTGGTATCCATTGCGACGATTAATAATATGAGAGACATACGTTCAGCAATTCCTATGTAACAGTAAAATAAAAATTCAGACTTCAGATTGATACTTTCGTCACACACACACACACACACACACACACACACACACACACACACACATACATACAGAATATCTCTCTCTCTTACATACATTCGCTTTCTTACATTTTCAGTCTCTCTGTCTTTGTCATTATGTCTCTCTGTGTGTCTCTCTCTCTCTATCTCTCTCTCTGTCTCTCTCTGTCTCTGTCTCTGTCTCTGTCTCTGTCTCTGTCTCTCTCTCTTTCTCTCTCTCTCTCTCTCTCTCTCTCTCTCTCTCTCTCTCTCTCTCTCTCTCTCTCTCTCTCTCTCTCTCTCTCTCTCATTTTATCTCAGACCACTATGCGTTTATAAAACCAACTGTGTACAGAGTTGCACTCTATGACTTCAATATTTAAATTGAGTAAGAAATGTTTTCGATAATTCGTTATAATTACATGTACATATTACGTGTAAGATGATAAGTGGTCGACTAGAATCCAAACTGTACACAGTTAACGTACTGGAATAGTATTCTCATATTCTACACCCATACCTATGTCAATCACCAAAATCAATCATTGCCGTTACGCAGGTGTTTTGCTAATTACTGTACTTAATGCCACTTCAGTGATTATAGTCTTCTTATCTTCATTAAAACTAGACCTCACATTCACGGTCAAAGTGCAGCTGTTGACTCACCAAATCATACTGAAAATGAATAAGTAACTGAAAGTGGTCATATGGATGACAAATCGATATTTATTTTAAGATTTTTTTTCTCTCACTTTACCATGTTTATTTACTTGATTGTTAAAAGGGGTGTATGGGATTATAAGCCACAGTAGTAGCTGCACACGTGACTGAAACAAAATTTTGAAATTCTTTTATTCAATATAATGACCTAATCATACCATATACCCCTGCACAGTATTGAATGACTGTGTACCTTATCACGACTTTACACATACTAGGAATGAAGCCTATCAATATGATTTTTGGGTCCGCACCCAAAAATCAGCACCCTAATGCGATCACGCGGTTTCAACCCTTTGCTGTAATTTTTCTGGCCCCCTAATTTCCATATACAATGTCTAATTATTGGTATTTTAACAATTTTCAGTGAATATATTGTTGTTGTCTGATCGAACAGATAAAACTCCAGTCCAGAAGCTGGCGCAGCTTTAAGTTAGTTTTTGCTTCATAGCGGCGTTTTCGTTGGATCATATAATCTGTGTTTATGATGAACACCACACGAGATTTCACAGCCTATAAATATTAATGTCATTTATTTGTAATTACTGTTACGCAGGTGTTTGTTAATGAGAGAAACACTGCTTCATTGAATATCGTTATTTCGATCAGTACATTGAATCTAATAAATTATACTATCTACAAGAATCATAGTGTACTTTACAAAGATAACGTTACGTTGTTGTTTATCAGAACACAGAGTGGCGTGTTTTATGTCCATTAGTAATGTATTACTTACTCAGTTTATTTTGACATGTATCATTGACATTTTGAAAAAAAACTTTCAAGCAAAGTAGTGAGCAATAAGACACTTAACACATACATACATACATACATACATACATACATACATACATACATACATACATACATACACACATCCATCCATCCGTCCGTTCATCCATCCATCCATCCATGCATGCACGCACGCACGCACGCACGCACGCACGCACGCAACCACCCACCCATCTATCCATCCAGGCAGGCAGCCAGACAGACAGACAGACAGACAGACGGACGGACGGACGGACGGGCGGGCGGACGGACGGACGGACGGACAGACAGACAGACAGACAGACAGACAGACAGACAGACAGACAGACAGACAGACAGACAGACAGACAGACAGACAGACAGACAGACAGACAGACAGACAGACAGACAGACAGACAGACAGACTGAGTGGGAATGGAGAAAGAGATGCCGTGAATTGGTGTATATGTGTGCATAGGCAAAGTGAATCGCCAGTGATTGCATTCTTCCAGTCAAACCTGGTTCAATTTCTTCGTGAAGTATGTATGTTGCTGACATGACTGTGTAGTTTTTGTATATGTGTGACTGACTGACTGACTGACTGACTCTCTCTCTCTCTCTCTCTCTCTCTCTCTCTCTCTCTCTCTCTCTCTCTCTCTCTCTCTCTCTCTCTCTCTCTCTCTCAAAACAATGCACTCATATCTACTTGTCAGACACGAATTCCTCTCAAGTAGCAATTTCAACATAAACAAATGTTGTAAAATTCAAGTTATTCAACGGTTCAAAACTCTCGCTCAGAATGAACGAATATGTGAAACCTTTCAGGTTTTTTTTTTGTTTAGAATAATGACAATCTCACCTCACCATTACTTTCAATTACTCTT